>NW_028261382.1:18935615-19088115 GCF_051295495.1 Thamnophis sirtalis
TCCCCACAGTTTACCCGTTTTCCCCAACTTCGCTGTTGACCCTTAGGGGTCCCCCCCCCTTTTTTTTTTTGTTTTACTCGGAGGAGGCTAGAATCGGAGTTTAAAAGCTCGCGGGGAAAGAGAAGGAAGGAACGGAGCTCCGATGAGGCGGATCGAAGCGGGGAGCCTCATCAGAGAAATAATAATGATAAATGGCACTTCTCCGCGAAGGACGCGCTCGCCGCTCCAAAGGGGGAAGCCAAGGCTGCCGTCGGACTTAGGCAGGGGTCGTCGCTGTTCTTTCCTAATGTTGGCTCTCCATCCTGGTCTCCCCGCAGCGAAGGGTTGCTTAACTTGCTCCAACCAGGTCTGTCGACGTCGGTTGCGGTTCTGCCTCTTGAGGGGGAGGAAGACCCCCAGCTAGAAGAAGGGTCCCTGCTTCGCTTTCTCCTCTCCTTCGCTTTTTCTGCCCACTAATTGAACTGTAACCCCGTCTCGCTCTCCTTCCCGCCCCTCCCCCCACCGCTTTAATAAATGTCCATTAAAAAACGCTTCAAAGGACGGTGAATATTTACTCCCTCCGGTTTCTTAAACGCGACTCCAATGGAGCCACGCAACCGGCGAGTCGCTTGCTTTCCAAACGCGGTGGAAAGACGATCGGGAAAGTACTTGGTCTACCAGCCATCAAACGCTTTGTCTTGATTTCTACCCTCTAACCAAACTCTAAACTAAAAATAATAATAATAATAATTAGATGGAGACTGTTAGGGGGTTTAATGTGAAATCAAATCAGGGGACCCTCTCCTTCCTTTTCTTTCTTTCTTTCTTTCTTTCTTTCTTTCTTTCTTTCTTTCTTCTTTCTCTTTCTTTCTTTCTTTCTTCAGTACACAACACAAGCGGGAATAAAGGTTTGAACGTAAAGCTTTTCGTTCTGGAGCTGCTATTTCTAACGCCGAATTAAGATTTGATCGCGCTTGGGATTTTGTCTGTCTGTCTGTCTGTCAGTCAGTGTCTGTATGTATGTATGCATGCATGCATGTATGTATATTCCCTACCTCTCCACCCAACCCCATCCGGACCTTGTGATGCTTTTCCTTCATTCTCCAGGTTGCTGGGTTCAGTAACTGATCCCTTCCTCCTTCAGGTTTCCCCGAGCCTGCAATGTTACTTTTCCCTGCCGTGTCTAAAAGAAACCCTTTGCCCTTCCCCAAATCCTCAATTGAATCCCTTTTGGGAATCCAGGTTGGAGATTGGCCTGATCCACTTTGAAGTTCTTCAGCGCCCGACTTCTGCCACTCTTGAGAAGCAACAGAGGAGCCGAGAGAGCTATCCGTAAAAGGAGGCGGACGAGTCCTGCAGGCTTGTAGTTGGGAAGCAAGAGACCACCTGAGGCAGTGGTAGAGCTAAGATCCCTCCGTCGGGAGGGGAAATCCGTTTGCCGGAGTGGGACGGAGTGGCTCTTTGCCTTGGGAGAGGGTCTCCTTGGAAGGCGCCCGGGATTCGCTTTCTGAGTCCGCGGGAGGAGGATCGGGTCCTCTGGGCCCACAGCTACAAGCAAGGATCCTGGACCTCAAGTTGGAGCCCACTGGATTCCCTCGCCATAAGATCGCAGCTTGGATCCTTCCTGTGTAAACCATGGATAGTAGTGTCGGTTGCTGAATGTGCCTCTGTGTCTATGTGCCTAACTCTCTCTCTTATATATCTATATATGAATGGTTATTTTCTCCGGAAATAGATTATCGCCGTCTCTACTCTTAAACTGGGGATCTATCACCACTCTTTTAAGTTCCCTACTGATCGACCAGTCTGTGTATTCCGAGATTTTCTGAACCCAACTTTTTTTAAAAAAAATACTATTTTATCATGAGGTATTAAGCGAAATATACTTTGCCTTGCATCGTTTCTGTACTCTGCAACTTCTGAAATGATGTATGCCCCCCCCCTTTTAAAAATGGTAGATATTAGAAAGCCAGTTGGTATAGTGGTTGAAGCCTTCAGTTTGAGCCAGCCCTTCTCCCCCCCCCCCTTAGGAAGAAGGCAATGGAAACCACTTTGGGGAAATATTATCAACAAACTGGAAGGTTTTGTTCAAGCAGTCCTCAGGAGTCAACACTGAGTGCAAAGCAGAAAGAAAAGAGAAAAGAGGAAAGAGGAAAGGAAGGGAAGGGAAGGGAAGGAAGGAAGGAAGGAAACAGAAGGAAATAGAAGGGAGGAAGGAAGAAGAGAAGGAAGGAAGGAAAAAGATAGCTCTGAACCTATCTTACACTGGTCCCTCTTCCTCCTTTTAATTATAAAAGTAAGACCTTGGATTCACGGTGGCTGTCTTTTCCAATGCCCCCCCCCCGCCCTTCTCCTCGAGAAATTTCATTGAGTTGTCTTCTGTTCTGTGGTTGTCACTGATCTTTGTTCCTTGAATAAAGGGCTTTTTAAATGGACTTCTGGCTCCCAGCTTGTTCGCTTCTTTCCAAAGGTTAGAAAATTCTGCATCTACCAGCTATTCTAAGTACTGTCGCTCGCGAAGACCTCCAAAGACCTTGGGAAACACCCCCCCCCTTCAATACAGGCACTTCAGGGATGTAGGCCAAGGGGTAGCCAAGAAAAGGGGAGAGGGAGGGTTGGAATCAGAGAGACTGGTTTGGATTAAAGTGGGGTGGGGGGAGAGAGAAATCAGATTTGCGTTTTTCTGGTTTCAGTAAAAGAGAAAGAGGGGGGGGGGGTGGAGACCAAATCAAGGGGAAAAGAGCTGGGGAGATAGAAAAAAACCAATTGATTTCTAGAAAATATATAGGTTGCTTGTGGCCATTCCCCACCACCCCAATGCCATCTTTCTAACCAAATTGAGCCTTTTGGAGGGAGGGGGCAGGAGGACAGAGAGAAAGTACAGGGAAGGGAGGAAGCTAAAAGGTCAATAACTTAACCTCTTTGATTTGGGCACCTCTGGCATTTGAGGGACTTTTTTACTTGCAAAGAGAAGAGATTATTCACAGGTGCCAATGAATCACCTTAAATAAACGCTTCATCTATCAAAGGTCAGGTCGTGGTTTGGGGGTTTGAGGGGGGAGCACCCTGCCTCCACCAAGTCTGATGCCCAGGACAAATTGAAGTAGAATTGTTGGTACAGGGCTAAATTCTGGAACAGATCAGGACTCAGGTTCTATCTCTTGAGATTCCCCTGGAAGGTCCTACGCTTAGCCCCCACCTCCGAATGAAACAACTCGGGCTTAATGTAGGATGGGGTAAATAGTACCGACTCTTTTCCATGTTTATGGTCCAAACTTATTTTCTGGGCTTCTTTTTAAATTTTCTTTTCAAGTCTGGAGTAGATCTTCTGCTCTGCATTCCCTGAGGTGGGACCTTGAGGTTCTGGGACAACCACCAACAGATATCTCAGCTTTTGAAATCTGGCCCTCCCTGATCTGGAAGAGGATTTTGAAAGGGAGCCGTCTTTCTAACCTAGAGTTTATTCCTTCCCGCTTTCCTTAGCTGGAATAGATGGCCTTCCCCTCAGCTGGTGGGGTTGTTAGGTTAGAATGGTGAAGGCTTGTGCCTCAGAGACAAAAGCAGAACCACTACGGGACGGACACACACACACACACACACACAGACACAGACACAGACACACACAGAGGGACACACACAGAAGCTAAGGCTGCCTTGCTTTTATCACCCGTGACTGGCTCTATAAGCAAGCAATAAACCAACTTGGCCTGTTATGCACATCGAACTGGAATGCCCATCAGAGAAGCTCATGGGAAGGACGTATGTGGTGAGAACAGTAGAAGGCAGTGGCCTCCAGACAAAGATAAATGGATAGACAGACAGATTCGATTTTCCTGGCCCTGGAGGATTGGATTTCGAGTAATTCAGGACCCACAACACCTACGCACTTGACTTAAAGCATAATGTTGCTTTACTGTTTGAGAAGAGGGAGTGGGGGGATGAATACACAGCTATCTTCCCAATGGGCCAATGCCATTTATAGAGCTTGATTTTTAGCCGGATTTACTCCGAGGCAAGGAGGTTTTTAAACTGGGCTGGGACATCCTAGAATGTCCTCACGGAATAGATCTTTAGTCACCTGGCCTGCTTTCTCAGGTAAAAGACCTTCCAGGGGAGAGAAAGTTCACGGAATCGATCCCTCGAGGTGCAGGTCAGTGGGATGGGAAAGCAGGTCTACCAGGGCACATTGGTTATTCCTGATCCCTTTTCCATCTACTACTACTACTACATCTATACTACTACACTCACCAACGCTATTGATTTTCGGGATGCCCATTCGCACCCTAGTCTAGCTACTCTGCGTTGTTAATATAATTAATTTATCAGAACTTCACATTTAGGGTTCCTAAGAATTCCCTTTTCAGCACGCCTGCAACTCCAGGTGTCCATCCGCCCAAAAGAATACTTGTTTTGTTAGTAGAAATTGTGTGTGTGTGTGTTGTGTGTGTGTATGATTGTGTGTGTGTGTGCGATATTATACAATATTATAATTATATATGTATATATGTACGAAAATTCAATAAAAGGATTATGGGATACATCTGGGCCTGGATTCTGCGATGTGATTCCTGATGTTTTGGGTCAGAAAAGAGATGAGAAACGGGAGGAAACTTTTAGAAAACTCAGGCCTTCTGGGAGAAGTAGGGTTTTGTTTTTTTAAGCAGAAGCCCTCGCTTTCACTTCTTGTCCTGCCACGAACAGCTTGGAAAACTGGGATCAAAAATAATTTCCAATTCAGATCCTCGAAACCAAAACAATCAGAAAAAGAAAACCCAAAAGGAAAAAAAAAACCGAAAAAAAAGGAAAGGGAAAAGGAACAAGCCCAAGCTAGAGGAAAGGTCGCGGGTGGGGGGAGGCGGGCTTTCCCTACAGAATTTCTAGTTCTAACCTCTTCCCTTCTGATTAAGAGGTAATGGATCCTAAAGGCATTTCTTTAGGGAAGAACGGGAGGCGCGCCTCTATCTTTTATTGCCTTAATGCCGCTTAATAGGCCGCTGAGCAGGGCCCGGTTGGCTCGCAAATATCTGGGCAGAGGGAGAAAAATACATCTTTTAACACGGATATAGAGATAAATTATACATATATGCATGCATGCATGCATACATACATACATACATACATACACACACACATACACACAAATACACAACATACACACACATATTCGCTCCCACACACACATTCGCTCCCACGCGTTTGCTTGCTTGCTTATTTATTTATTTATTTATTTATTTATTTATTTATTTATTTATTTATTTATTTATTTATTTATTTCACCCACTACTCCTTCTATGAACGGGGGGGGGCTCAGCGGGGCGAAGGGACTTCCGTGGGTGAATGAAATCGTGGCCTAAGTCTCCAGACACGGATATCTCCAGAAGGGTCTTCCCAAGGCGAACAGGCCGCACGATAAATACCCCAGAGTAACACCGACCACGTCTCCCAACCCATATTGAACCAGAGTGGCAGATTAGGGTCTATTCCTTCTCTCTTTCCTTCTACATTCCCCACTTACGTACGTACGTACACACAGAGAGAAGGGGGATGCAGAAGGCTGGATTGCGGCCGTTCCACTGGACAGAAGACGCGCATTTAAATCGGATCCTAAAGCACCCTCTCTGACTTTCGCTTTGCGGCGTTCCTAGATTCACATACAGCGGGGAGAAGCGTTGAATCTGCTCTGGAACACACACACACACACACACAAACTCGGGAACAGACACGCACAATTTACACGTTCGCGGACCCTCGTGCTATTCACCCCCCCCCTTCAAAAAACCGAAAAGGAAAGAAACCACGACGACAAGGTTCGACTTTCGAGGAAAGATTACGCTTTATTTTATTTTATTATTTTATTTTTGCCCAAGGGAAGAAGAAAGGGTGGGAGGGAGGAACGGGGGTCGAGAGGCAGATGGGTTAGGGGCTCCGGTCGGACAGGGGCAAACCCTTCCAACCGGCGGGGATCTGGAATTGGAGGGAATTGGCCGTCTCCAGCCTGCCGCTCGCCAGCAGGACCACCGGAGTGAGATGCGCGGGGCGCGAGGGGCCGAACGTCGCCTGGGCTTTTCTTATTGATCCTCGAAAACCCCCTCCCCTCTTTTTTTTTACACGTTTGCTTCTGCTCTCGTCAAGAGCTATGCCTGACAGAGGCCTGACACACACACCCCGCCACTCTCTCTCTCTCTCTCTCTCTCTCTCTCTCACACACACACACACACACACAGACACACACACGCACGCGCGCAGACACACACAGGCTCACGGGCGCGCGCCCGTTTCCCCCTCTCTCTTTCTCCTCCGCCAACGGCCCCTCCCGACTCGCATTAATTGTTCCACTGTTATTTATTTATTTGGTCCCCGCCACCCGGCCTGCTAGCAGGATGCTCTCCCCCACTCCCCTTTCTTTGACGTCTCACTTGGAAGCAAGCAGCCCTACACAACCCCTACCCCCACCCCAAACACACGGCACAGGCACACGCACGCGCGCACACACACAGTGACAGACGTACGCAAGGCGTCTCCTCTCTTCCATCACTCACCCCCCCCCCTCACCTCACCTCCCCCCTGCCCGGAAGTGATATCCTAGCGATCTCAATTGCCCCGCTGGAAGACACATTTCTCCGCTTTGCTTAAACCCGGGTTCAAAGAGAATTTTTTTTTAAAAAAAAATCCTCCCGTCTCTGCTCTTCTCCATCCTCTCCTCCCACCCTCCCCACCCCGACCTCTCTGGAGACAAAAGGGAATAGGCGGCGCGGCGTTTTCACACGCTCCACTCTGTGTTGTTCACCTCAGAGTGTGAGGCTGAGCAGAGAAGAGAGTCGCAATAACAGCCCGGTGGGTGGGTGGCTCTGGCGAGAGAGAGCGCGCGCGGGGGCCGGAGGGGGGAGAGCGAGCGAGCGAGCGCGTGCACGTGCCTGGGCTTGACAAGAGTCATGGGGGGGGGGAGCGGAAAAAAACAAAAAGTGGTAAGAAGAGTGTTTAGAAAAAAGCCCCAGGCTTTGATATTTTCGTTCTTTTCAAAAGATATGTCTGTCTCTTTCTCTTTTTCCCTCTCTGTCTGTCTGTCTCCCTCCCTTTCTCTCTCTCTTTGTCTGTCTCTTTCTCTCTCTCTCTCCCTCACCCCCCCTTCCGTGAAAATATAGGTGGTTGGGATTGTGAGTGAAGAAAGAGAAGTGTGTGTGTGTGCGTGCGTGCGTGTGCGGGGGGGGGGTATCGCAGAATAGTCTTTTTAACCCACCGCCTTCCTTCAACTGGGCCTTCCTGTTGAAGACAGAAAGGGCACCACCAGGAGCTCCTCTTGTCCGGGGGGGGGGGGGAGCGTTTCTCTCTCTCTTCTCCCTCTTCTATCCTCCCGATTCCCCTCCCGGCTCTCGCCCAACCAACAGAAGGGTTAATGTTTGATCCTCAGCATTTCTACCCGAAGATGCCACCCGTCTCTCTACCCTTACACTCGCTTGGTCTCGGCCTACAACTTTTGTTTTTTACACAAACACACGCAACCGTTCTGGCATTTTCGCCCTCCCTTCCACCCCGCTCTCAGGGCTGCATTCTTCAATAAACCAGAATTACCAAATAAATAAACCCATTCAAAGCCAGGCCTTGCCTTCTCCTTTCCTTTTTTCTTTTTCATATTGAAAACTTCATTCGTCTCCTGAAATATTATTATTATTATTATTATTATTATTATTATTATTATTATTATTATTATTATTATTATTATTATTATTATTTGCTTTCGCCTTCTTCTTCTTCTTCTTCTTCTTCTTCTTCTTCTCTTCTTCTTCTTCTTCCTCTTCCTCTTCTCCTCCTCCTCCTCCTCCTCCTCCTCTTCTTCTCTCTCTCTCTCTCTCCCTCCCGCCCCTCGGCTTTTCTTCCAAGGAAAACTTTCTCTAAGTTACCTGTGCGCCTTTCGCCATCACCGACGGTGGCTTGATGAATCAATCTTTCCATTAACTAGTTCTAAAAACTGGGGGCGGGGAGGGCAGGGAATGGGCGAGAGCAGAGCTTGGTCAACACCAAAATGGCAAAGTTCAACTGCGGGCGGGCGGGGGGGGGGGGGAGGGATGGGGACGCAAAGGGAGGGAGGGGGAGAAAGACCCTTGCAACCATTTACGCCCCAGCTCCAGAGAGCTTTTGTAACCGCAGAAATAAACAAAAGTGAAAGGGAGGGGGACTCAGTTGAGTCTCAAGTGTGAGAGTATGTTTGTGGGTGTGCGCGCGCGCGAGCGCGTGTATGTGTGTGACCGCGTGCGTGTGTGTGTGTGTGTGTGTGTTTTAAAGGCTCTTTTGAACTGCCTTTGTGCTGAGCTAGCAAAAAAAAAGAAAGAAAAGAAAACCCTTTTGCTAATGCCAGTCACGGTTTAAGGAACTTTGAATTAACCTCTTATATCAAACGGATCTTTTCATTTGGAGGCCAATAAATCTCAATCTGAGGGGAGCTACCTTTTGTAGAGCCAAGGCGGGGGTTTTAACGGAGGCAAAGCGCCGGGCCCGGTTTATAAGAAAAGAAGAGATAAAGTTTGCCTCCATCCCTCAAGGCCTCAACCACCCCCCTCCCCGCCCACTCAACCAGCCAGCGCCGGGCTTCTTGAGAATCAGGGAAACAGTACATAGAGCTATATATGTATATATGTATATATACACATATCCCTTTCCAATTGCATCTGAGAGAAAAAATGGAAGCGGTGCTTGGCCTTGAATTGGAAGGGTTTTTTTTTTGAAAGAGGTTGGACAGAAATCGGGAGAACTTGGACCTTTTGCTTAAAAAGTAAGCAAATTCATTTTCCTCCTCCTTAGAAAGTTAGAAAGTTCCTCCGCGATTTATATAGCTTGTGCAACTGAGGGTCGCAACTACCCATGTTTGAGGATGCTCTAGTGGGGTGGAGCTTAGCGGAGGTGTGTGCGTGTGTGTCTGTGAAAAAGGAAAGGGCAGCAGGGTGCAGAGATAAAAAGTGCATTTTTTCTCAGCTACACTCCAGAAAGGAGTTGCTTCCTCTTCTGAACTGGAGGCCAGGCTATTCTGGAGGGTGGGGTGGGGATAAAAATAAAAAGGAAGTTGGAGATGGACGTTGTTTTGGGGAACTGAATTCTACATAAAACGAGGAGTGTTGGGGGCAATATGCTGATGTTGTAAACCTCTCTAAAGCATTGGGGGGCTTATACGCCTACGTGTTATTGCCATTTTCAGCAAACGGTGTAGACTCTATCCCCTTTCCCTCAAAATGTATGTCTAGAAATAAAGGCAGGTTTTGATTTCAGTATACCAACAGTGCGCGCATGGCTACCCCACCCCATGCACCCACAGCCTTTGTTAATGTGACTTCGTGTGCGCTGGTGCACCACTCGACAGGTAGAACCAGGCATATAGACCTACAGTTCCCGTCAAAGGGACAAACTGTTGTTTACTTGTGGTTTATTACATAAGAGCGCGTGTATCCCTGTTGGTTTCCCACGTGAGTGACGCGCACACAAAAATGTCGGACCACATGCAGGTGTGTGTGTGTGTGTGTGTGTGTGTGTGTGTGTGTTCAAGTAGGCACGGACAATCCTGCACGGTCTGGATCATGCCCCCCAAACAGCCATCCATCTTCTCTCTCTTTTGAACAAGGGACTGGGGTATCTTCTTTCTTCCCTCCATTCACTCCCTTACTGCTCCTGTCTTTCTTCTTCTTTCAGAGTTTTGTCCCCTTCTCTCTCTCCACCACCCCCCGCCCCTGCCTTGAGCGTGTCGCCCTGCGAGAGAGTTATTAATTACTCTTACAAGGAAAGCGACTCTTAACTAATAACAAAGTTGTAAATTGTCACCTTCTCGGCCAATATTTCTCATTTGTCAGCCTTGATGGATCTGATTAATATTCTACCGTTGAGACTGATTTTTTTTGAAGCCGGAATTACACTTAAAGTGAGCAGACTTGGAATCTTTCTTTGGGGGGGGGGGGTGTCTCCACTTTGTTGGGTTTCCTTTGAAGGTTTGAAGGTTTTATTCGACTTATATGCCGCCCTATTCCCGAGGGACTCAGGGCGGCTAACAAAACCAAGGGGGAGGGTTCTGGGGGTCGGTCGAACCCAAACTTGATTTAGACTCTTGGGGTTCTAAAAAGCTCCTACAGGCTGCTGGGGGGTGGGGGGTGGGTAGGGATACAAGCCATAGCTTTTCCAAAACCCTCTTCAATATTCCAAAAATCTAATAAAGGAAAATGTTTGTAGATTCGGGGTTGACACGCTGCGGTCGTTGATGGGTTATCATTTTTTTTTTTTGAGCTTGGTGCTTTTCTTGCAGACGTTTCACGACCCAAACTAGGTAACGTCATCAGGGCTACTGAGGATGTCGCCTGGTTTGGGGTCATGAAACATCTGCAAGAAAAGCACCAAGCTCAGAGAGCACCAAGGACCCCTTCTAGCCCAACTCTTTCGCCTCCTTTCCTCTTCTTGACCCAGATGTTTTCAGATTGGGAATTTTGAAGCCTTTCAGCTCGGCTAACCGAACCGCGGGCACTTGGGGGTTGATCGGGCTTCCCTCTGAATAGATGCGAGCCAGAAGAAAAGCGGAAAGTGCTCGAATTTACGAATTATGATTATGATTATGATTATTTTAAAGGCTTCGGCTGAGCGGGGACTCCCGAGTGTGAAAATGAAAGTGTCAGGCGGTGTGTTGTATCTAATTAATGGAGGAGGAGGAGGAAGAGGAAGAGGAAGAGGACAGAGAAAGAAAGCGACGCGAACAATCCTGCGCGAATTCTCGGCCTGCGCTTTGAAATCGTGCCGCCTCCACCCCCTCCCCAAGGCGCTTCGCTAGCCCGGCAGGCAGGCAGTGTTAGAGGCCGGTGGGGGGGGGAGAAGGGAGGGAGGAAGGGAGGTGCCCAGGGACACGACTCCCCTTGGCCAAATGGCTCGGACAGCGTGGCGACCCCGCCGCCACCGGGGCAGGTGCCAAGGATCGCGTCTGTCGCCGCCGCCGCCGCCTCTCCCCGCCCCAGGTCGCGCGCCGGTGCGGTGCTTTGCGCGCCGGGTTGCCTGGGGGGGGGGGAAGTGCTCCGCTACCGCCCTCACCCCCGCCGCCGCCCCCGGAATGCTCTCCCTTGCAATCCATTAATATCTGTTTCCTTCTAACGCCACTTGAGTTTTCTCATCTTAATTATATTAAGTGGAGCAGCAGGAGTTGGGAGGGCTGAGCGCGCCGCGCGGCAGCGGCCGCCTCGTCAAGCCTTCGATTGCTAATTTCTCTCTCGGCGCCTCCGTCGACACATACACACAGCTCGGCCTTCGCTTCCCCGGGGAATCGGGAGACCGAAGAGGAGCGGGGTGGGGTGGGGTGGGATGGGAGGAGAGTTTGGAAAGCTTCCCCTTTCTGTGGTTAAAAACGTCACTCTTAAAACTCTGCAATGTATTTGGAACTTTTTTTCTTCCTTGCCGTTTGTTTGCTTTCAATTAAATGTAATTCTTCCACTCACTCTATCTTCCTTTTATACTTACTTCTCTAGTAAACCGGCCTTCTTCCTTCCTTCCTTCCTTCCTTCCTTCCTTCCTTCCTTCCTTCCTTCCTTCCTTCCTTCCTTCCTTCCTTCCTTCCTTTCCTCTTTCATTCCTTTCATTTCCTCCCTCCCTCTCTTCCTTCCTTCCTTGCTCCTTCCATCCCTTCTTTTCCTCCCTTTTCCTTCCTTCCTTCCTCTTTTCCTTTCCTCTTTCATTCCTTTCCTCCCTCCCTCTCTTTCTTCCTTGCTTGCTCCCTCCTTCCCTCCTTTACCTCCCTTTTCCTTCCTTCCTTCCTTCCTTCCTTCCTTCCTTCCTTCCTTCCTTCCTTCCTTCCTTCCTTCCTTCCTTCCTTCCTCTTTTCCCTCACCCCCGCCCTCCTGTCCTTCACAGAAACAAGTCACAACAGCCACCATTAAGACTGTATATAGATACTATTGACTCTCATCAATCCAGCTTTGGTTCAAGGGTGGTTTTAAAACAGGAGAGAAAAGAAGGACATGCGGTGCTTGCAAACGTTTACAATTGTTACAGGCGACGGGCTGGTCATACTAAAATAGTTTTAAGCTCCTGGGTTTAAAGCGCAGGATTAAACAGGTGTTCTTGAATCCCGTTGGAATCAGTAAGGCTTTCAAGTGCTCTTCGCGGTTGGTTGGTGCTAATATGGATCATCATGCTAAGAAAGGCCTGTCATAAAATCTACCAAGGATGGGAAGTAAGATAATTATTCTCCCCAGCTCAGGCCGGGCCAGGTGTCCGAAGTTGTCACCCCTTTCGACTTGCCTTTTCTGTGTCATTTTCATATTCATCCCCCAAAAGAGAGGAAAGGGGAGAGTGAAAACAAGAAAGAGACGCAGAAGGAAAGATAGAAAAGCAGAAGGAAGGAAAGAAGGAAGGGAGGAAGGAAGAGAAAGAAAGAAAGAGAGAGAGGGAGAGAGAGGGAGGGAGAGAGAGAGAACCTTCTCTTTACACAAATTTTCACTTTTTTGCACTTACCCCTCTCTAGGAAGGAAGGAAGGAAAAGAAAGAAAGAAAGAAAACCTTCTCTTTAGACATTTTTTTTACTTTTCTGCACTCATCCTTTTTCATCTGTCTTTCCCAAAAATACCCGCTACAGACTGAGAGGTGGAATCAAACTAAATTGCGGCACCACCTGCTAGTCCTTCGGGTAAAACAAATAGTAAAATCCCAGCTTTTTTGGGTAGGGGAACAGTTGGTAGACTTCATCTCTTCATGGCTGTATGGGAAATACGTAGGGCTATGATGACATGGGGGGAGGTAATTAATCTTTGGGAAAAAAGGAGGGAGGAAAAGAACCGAAGGAGCGAGGGAGGGAGGGAGGGAGAAGGAAGCAGGGGAGGAAAAAAAAGGAAACCAGGAAAAGAGAAAGGGGGGGGGACTTAATGATGACCTAAGCTGCCCTTGCTGGACGTTTTATTCGTGACCGAATAGCGTTCAAGGGAATCTGCGGGGGTCAGAAAGAAGGAGAGGCCTTCCCCAAGGCTTTAAACCATCTAGATTTTTTTGGAGGGGAGCCTGGATCACTAGGGCGAGCAGATCTTTATTATGATAAAAACTTAAATTGAGGGATCTGCAGGTCCCTGGCTGAGGTGTGGGAGAAATCTGTGATCCATTCTCTCCCCTTCATAGCTCTTGAACTCTATGCGTGGGGGCGAACTCAATCCGAATTATCCCCCCCCTTTAGCCTGGCTGCTAGCCTTCATTCCGTAATCTTGACCCTCCACTCTCCAGTCTCCTCGCCTGCCCCCCTCCCACCAGCCTCTGTACTTCCCAGACGCTAGGAGTTCGCGGCACTTTCCCCTCGAAACGCCCCGCGGATCTTCTTCGGCTGAAATGGATGACGTCAGGGCGGAATGGTCCAGCGGAACCCCGACCCACGAGGTCGTCTCTCTCCACGCACCCTTGACCGAGCGCCTCTCTCAAGGGGGCGCTGATGGCCTGGTAGGAGCAGAAGAAAATGCCAGGCGAGCGAAGAAGTTGGGGGGATTATCTCCTCCGCTCTCCTCCCCATCGCTGCCCCATTGCGACCCTCAAAGAGGGAGTGGGGAAGCATGTTAGAAATCTTCCTGCAGCTTGGCGCGGGACTACAACCCCCATCACACCCAGCCCGCAGTCACCAGGTTGTGAGTTGTGTGAGAGTCTTCCCACGCTCGCTTCTCCTAACGGGGCGTTTTGTGGTGGGGCGACGTCTCCTGCCTTTTATCCCGTCCCCCACCCCCCTTGAACGTTTGGGCAGCCTTAAAGACCAGGGCATTCAGAATGGCCCAAGCTTTCTAGAGGATCAGGGCGTTTTTGCCGCCATCCCAAAAGGGAGATTTCTTACCCCTTCGCCGGTAGGAACGCCACAGCCTTTCGAATCAATCCCACGGAACTCACGGAGACTTACTTCTGAGATTAGTATAGAGTAGGCCATGAGTCCTGCTCATTGGATATGCTCACTTCTCTGGTATGCACACAGACACAGACACAGACACAGACACAGACATAGACACAGACATAGACACAGACAGACAGACACACACACATACTTCTACACGCATACTTTCTGCACCATGAATTGCCAGGACTAACTTCAGTTTATGGCAAAATGTGGTTCAAAGTTGCTGGCCATTTGTTGCCCCTAAGATGGTCAGCTACTCCCAGGAGAGAGAATGGGTGACTCCTAAAAAAAATGTTTTCCTGGAAAGCTTTCATTGATATGATAAAATGTGAAGTGGATAGGCTGGAAGCCACTAAGAAAAAATGGGCATATATAGAGATGTATATTTTGTGGGTGTGTATGCGCACATACGTGTGTGTGTGTGTGAGAGAGAGAGAGAGAGAGAGTGAGAGAGAGAGAGAGTGAGTGAGTGAGTGAGTGAGAGAGAGGGAGAGGGAGAGGGGGAGAGAGAGAGAGAGAGAGAGATCCTTGAAAGCAGCATAAGAAAGCTGGGACATGGAGATCAACCATCCCCGCCTATTATCATGCTAGTGTTTTGGTGCGCCTGCAGAATTGTCAACTGTGTTTAGGAGAGTCACTGTGCTGACTAAGGATAATGCACTGAATCTGTCACCTATGTGTAATGAGTGTCTGGCAGACAGCAGGGCTCTTGGCCAAGGCCAATGGTCGGAGAAGACACCACGAGGAGAAGCTGCCTTGTTTCTGAAAGGCAGAGAAAGGTCAACAGTTTCCAGGCCGTCCTGTAGCCTTAGAAATAGGAGTGTTGTAAGTAAAGAGCAGAGTGAAGAATGAAAGAGTAAAATAATGGCAGCACTATTAAAAAATAGACCCATTGTGGGCCAAGCAAGCAAAAGGCAGTAGTCACAGCCATAGGCGCCTTTGGGTGCCATCCCAAAACCACTGGGGCGCCACTTGAGCACCGGGCGGCATTGACAAAAAACATTCCCTACCGCCAATTGCCGAAGGCAGCTCGGCTTGGAGCAGCTGACATCTTGCGAAGAAGGTGGGTTTTTTTTTAGCCCCATCAGACCAGACACCTGCCCGTCTCAGATCCTTGACAGATGGATAAAAATGACAAGCCAGCCTAAACATCTGACCGACTGGGTGACCAACCACAACCATATATATTCCAAGATGGAATGCAATTATTCTAACCGCAGAAAGACCCGGAACTGGGATTCTCCTTTTAAATGGGAATACGATCCAATTTCTTCTGCTCTCTTGGTTGATGGACTCTTCAACAGGGTCTTGGGCTTTCCTTGCCAGCTGCACTTAACAGCTTGCCTCCCTTCCACCCCCCCCCCCTTTGTCCAGTGGTATTCCTTAAGTTTGGGGTCTAGCAAAAAAAAGGGGGGGGGGATGCTGTGTCTTTGGTCTTGGGGTGGGCAAAGCAGTAGGATTAGATGGAAGACCTCCTCACGATTCCACACACCGGTCCAGATCAAGGGGGTTGCTTGTTTTCACACTCGTGCTCTTGTATTGGGTAAAACGCTATAAGGGGCACACCCATTTCTCTCCGACCCTCAGTGTACAATGTAAGGTCCTGAAGATGGGGGTTATCTCCCCCCCCCCGCGACAATCAGTGGAGGGAACAATTCCTCCTCCTCTCTTTTTATGCCCAATGCTTTAATCCTTCAGAGGTGCTTCTGTCCCCCACGGAGAAAAGGTAACCAAGGTCTAACATCCAAAATTCAGACAGAAGGTGCTTTTTCAGAGCCCTGGCAAGCAACGCGCCCACCCCCCCTTTACACCCATTTTACCCTCACGACCAAATGTATGGTCCCTTTTGCTTGCTTTCTTTTGTTTGTTTGTGATTATTATTATTATTATTATTATTATTATTATTATTATTATTATTATTTCTTAATTTATTATTCATTCATTTAATTTCTACAGCACCCATCTGACTTAAATGACTGGGCAGTTTACAACCTGGGCTTCCAATGGTCACCTGTATGGCCTTGTGAAAAGGAAGGTGTGCATATCTGTGTGTGTGTGTGTGTGTGTGTGTGTGTGTGTGTGTGTGTGAAGTATGTATGTATGTATGTATGTATGTATGTATGTATGTATGAATGTATGTATGGGGGGTCTTTTCTCCATGTCCCCCTCCAGTGCCATTTTCCCCTATTCCACTGCTCCCTAATGAAGGAGGGATGATTATATCTTAATTTCCTACATGATTGTTGTTGTTGTTGTTGTTGTTGTTGTTGTTGTTGTTATCTCTTTTATTCATTAAACATGAAACTCAGTCAACTGAACATTAAAAATGTATCACAGATATCATTGACTGGATACGGGTTGCTGCCAGCATCCAAGTATTGTTGTTGTTGTTGTTGTTGTTGTTGTTGTTGTTTTAATTTTCAATTCGATTCACAGTCCTGAACAGTTGAAGTCTTAACCAAGGACCTAAGAGCTTAACCTCTGAGTATATAGGCTGTTCCGAGTAAGGTGATTTTTTTTTGCCAAGTCAGAATATTCAGGTCTAATAAGTTCAAAATGTCAATGTATCTAGGCAACTCTTTGGGTATTGTTCCAAGGGCTCCTATTACTCTTGGTACAACCATTGTTTTTTTCCCCCTCCACCATAATTGCTGAACTTCAGTTTGCAAATTATTATTATTGCTTCCATTTCATCCAGAACCCCGGAACTGGTTGTAACAATAAGAATAATACTAACAACAACAATGACAACAACGATGATGATGATGATATTTAGAATAGAATTCTTTATTGGCCAAGTGTGATTGGACACACAAGGAATTTGTCTTTGGTGCATATGATATGATTTATGAAACATTTTTAAATGTTCAGTTGACTGAGTTTCATGTATAATAATAATAATAATAATAATAATAATAATAATAATGTCTGCTATGAATTCCGTGTGTGAATATTTGAGTGAGTGAAGTGTCAAGCTAATGGTAGATTTTATTTCTGCCTCCCCCCTTTGCCTCTGTGATCTGAGAGATGGCTTGATATATTCCGGATTAATGGTTAAATTTCAGGCTTCCTTTTGATGAAACCCTTCTCCCTTTCTCTCCCCCTCCCTTTGCTTCTTCTTCTTCTCTCTCTCTCTTTCCCTCTAATCCAAGAATCATTAGCAACACCCTCTGGCTACATGTTTACCACCACTGAAACATTATGATCTGGTTGTAATACAAATTCCACCCGGTTATTTTGCATCTTTGCAGCAGGAGACATAATCGCGATATTTCATATTTCTGGGAAGAGAAAAGGGAAGAGCAGGAAAGAAGGAGATGAAGAAGAAAAAGGAGAGGAGGATAAAAATTCCATTTCTCCCCCCCCCCTTTCCTTTCTCTTCCTTTTTTATGAAACTGGGGAAAATACTTTAAGGAAGGAAGGAGGGAAGGAAGGGAAGGAAGGGAAGGAAGGGAAGGAAAGAGGGATGAAAAGAAGGATATCCATAAGTCATCCCCAAATTTTATGCCTTTAAAAATCATCCCCACCCTTTTTTAAGTTGATGTGATCAAAGCTGCTTCCTTCAACCCAGACTGTCTATTGAATCCTTTGTGATTAAGAAAAGTGGATCCTACACATTATCTCTCTCCTAATACTCAAAATGGCAAGGCAGAATCTTCCTTACCCCCACCCACCCCCATCCATTATTAAGGGGATCCACCTGTCACAGCTGTTTGGTTCTATTGTTCTCAAATCAGATTCTGTTTATGCTGAATCTCTCTTTTCCCTCTTTCTTATACGCCAACTCTTCCCACGGTTGGTAAATTAAAGATGGATAGCAATAGAGCATAAGAACAACAAGGAAAGAGGGGGAAGAATAAACAATAAAAATAAGAGGAAGATGAAGAAGAGGAAGAGGAGGAAAAAAGAAGAAGAGGAGGAGGAGAATAATAATAACAGCAGCAGCAGCAGCAACAACAACAACAACAACAACAACAACAATAATAATAATAATAATAATAATAATAATAATAATAATAATAATAATGGAATACTGGATTTGGTGGAGAAGCAATAATATTTGCTTGATTCCCCAGATCCCGGATATAACGTCCTTCTGGTTTTGAATCAACAGCCTCCCAATTTATTTTATAGTCATCCTCCTAGTTACTTCTCTGTATTGACTGTGGGGACAAATCAATCCGAGAAATCAATCGTCTATTTGGTTAAACAAGGGAACAAATGTAGAAATCGGCAAGGTTTGCGCCCGAGCTAAACCAGAACTACGGTCCCCAAATTATTATACCTTTCAAATATAACTTCGAAAACCTCTATCCACTACACCCGGGAAATTTTTTTAATATTATTTCGAAAAAAATCTGGTGTTTTTTATATCCCCTTCATACCATGTCCCTTCCCTGGGAGTGTTCCTTCCTACGACTC
Organism: Thamnophis sirtalis; assembly: GCF_051295495.1. Lineage (NCBI taxonomy): Eukaryota > Metazoa > Chordata > Lepidosauria > Squamata > Natricidae > Thamnophis > Thamnophis sirtalis. The sequence goes on from NW_028261382.1 coordinate 18,953,887, forward strand.
TTCCTTCCCCGCTTGCAAATGGTGTTTTCTGAATATTAAAAACAAACTCAGAGAAACGATTCTTTTTTTCTATTTTATCTCATCCGTTGAAAGAAATAGTGGCCCTTTATGTTTGGGGAGAGGAAGATGCGATTTATTTCGAGTTGATTTTCAAAATGAAAGGGAGTGGGGGGGGGGAACACGACGATAACAGGGCTCGATCTTGCCCTAAAATGTAGGGCTGGATTGGCGAGGAAGGCTTCCCAAGACTGGGTATATTTTAAAAAATGGCAGGTTCGCCTTCTCTTAGAGGCACATTGGAGACCGTTTTCCTCGGCCGGGGAAGCTGAGGCCACCTTCAATGGGCTTCTACTTCCAGAATTTAAAGATGAGCGAGATTTCCTTCCCCTCCCGTCTCCCTTTTCCTGGTTATGATTTGCGACTGAGCCCCCCCCCCCCCATTTTCTTTCTCTGGACGTAACTTGAGAGTTTTCCTTTTCGCCTAGACGCCGAAGGGCCGAGTTTAGTTACCTTCCAGCTTGGAATTAAATCTATACGCCAAGGAAAGGAAAGGAAGAAAAAAAAAGCAGCAAGCGAAAAGCTGAGAGGCTTTTAAATTCTAGGCGAGGTGTGAAAAGCGAGCTGTTACTGTAGGACTCCGCATTCAAACCTCGCAGCTTAGGTTACCGCTGGCCCCTCTCGGCGAAACGCGACACCCAGGTTGGTTTCGTCTTTCCTGCCCACCCCCACCCCTTTTTCTTTCTGGCTTCCCACCCCTTCCTTTCCACTTTCTTCACACGTCCATCCACCCGAACTGATACTACGGGAGATACCCTGCATGTTACAATGTCTCTTCAACTCTTAGTGAAAGGAGCACTTTCAAGTGTCCCATTCTATTAACTCTCTTTGATTATGAAGAGAGCGGGCGAGCGGGCGGGCGGGCGGTGGGGTGGGGGTTTGGAGGGGTGTGTGTGTGTGAGAGAGAGGAGACAAGAGTGAGAAAGTGGGGAAAATCCAGCGCGGCTTTTTCAAGAGCCCGCTTCTTCCAAGTTCCTGTAGGGGGAGTGCAGTTCGCTTTTCAGCGGCAAGGTGGCGCTCCAAGGTGACAGGTTTGGGCGAGAGCTGGTTAGCGCGGCTCGGGCAAGGGAAGTGTTAGAGGAGAGAGAGATAATTTCAATGGGCTAAAAAGACAAGCTGGGGAGGGAGGGGGGAAAGCCTCCTCTCAGACTGCTTGGCTTGGGAAAAAGAGAGGAAGGAAGGAAGGAAGGAAGGAAGGAAGGAAGGAAGGAAGGAAGGAAGGAAGGAAGGAAGGAAGGAGGGAGGGAGTGGAAAGGAAGGAAGGAAAGAAGGAAACGTGAGGAAGGAGAGAAAGAGGAAGGAAAAGAGGAAGAAATAAAGGAACAGAGGGAGGAAGGGAAGGAAACAAGGCACTCTCTCTAGGAGGGGTATGGGTGGTATCTAAATTATACATACATACATACATACATACATACATACATATATATGCATGCATGCATGCATGCATGCATGCGTGTATGTATGCATGTGTGTTTGTGTGTGTATACACACACATACCCACGCAAGCACGCATACATACATGCATATATATATATGTATAATTTAGATATCACCCATATTCTCACATTTTTCATATATATATATATTTGTGTGTGTGTGTGTGTGTGTGTAGAAAAAATATGGAAGGGTATAAAAACAAGCTTTATTCAAGAACACTGTAAATTTTTTGTAGTCTAGTAACTTCACCCTAATCAATTTTTCAGCCTTTGAAGAATGAGAATGGAAATAGATATACATATAATCTGAGGATTATTTTATTTTATTATCTTATTTTTAAAAATCGAAAGAATATCTGGAATTTCTGGAAAAAAGCAGGTTGTGTGTGGGGGTTATGGTTGTCAGCTACCAAATCAACCCGGGCTCACTTAAAGTCGTGGGATTGGGAGACAGTTGTGTTTCCCCCCCCCTCATTTAAATGTTCTCTTGTAACTGGAAGGCGGTTTAGAGCCAAGGGGTCAATTCAAAATTTGCACCCCAACGCTTCTCTCTCTCTCTCTCTCTCCCTCCCCCTCTCTCCCTCTCTCTCTCTCTCTCTCTGCCCTTCTTCTCTTCTCTCTTAATGCCCCCCTTACGCTAACTAGAAACAGAGGAGGAACCTTCAGATCCCAAACACGGACTGAGTTTGTATACATTTACAAACAGGCGGAAGGAAAAACCCCGTTGTATTTGCAGTTTTCCTTTCAAGAAAGGGCTGCTTTCATTTTCATTTCATTTTCATTCTATTTATTTTATGTTTTAAATCACCCCACCAGGCCTCTCAGAGTGTACAGCGACTGCTTTCATTCCCCGTAAACTCGCGAAGGCCTGGTTAAAATGGCTGGGGCAACAAGCTGCCATCCAAAAGCCGGTTTAACGTTACACCGCCTTCTTCGCCGTTTGCTCCGACCCAATCTATTTTTTTAAAAAAAGGAAAGAAAGAAGAAGGAAGGAGGGTTTGGAAGTGAAAGGTCTGTTTTCCGTTTCTCCGTTCCCCAAAGGGTTTTCTTATTAAAAAGGCCTCCGCCCCCCCGCAATGATACCCAATCAGCCCCCAGCAACACCTCGCTCCAAGCTGCCGCGGAGGGGGTGGTGGTGGTCGGCGCCTGCCTGCCTTGAAGCCGATGGGCAAGGAGCATCCTGCGGTGGGATCCCGCCCTTGGCTCCGAGTCTCATCCTAGACCTAATTCGGGATCCGCCTCGGAGTCCCCGGGAGGAGTTTGGCTGCAGAAGGGACGGGGTTCTCTTTGCCAGAGGGGGAGTCGCCGAGAGGCTGCCCGCGCAGCCAGGCAGCCAGCTAGCCAGCCGGCCGGCCGGCCGGTGCGGGCCTTGCAAAGGAGGAGAAGAACTCCAAGAAAAGCAGTATTCCATTTTTCTTTTCCCCCTTAAGGCCCAACTGCGGCGTTTTATTGGCCCTCCGGGATGAAAAGCGAGGAACGCAAAATAGGTTGTATTCCCCAAGTTGCGGCTGGGAACCCTCGGCTGGGGCAAATGAAAGAGGAACGGGCCCGCCTAGCTTTTATGGGTGCTAAACTACAAAGTTTGTATTCCTCCTCTTCCTCCTCTTCCTCCTTCCTCCCCCAGGAAAGGTTCCAACACAACCCGTCGCCACCGCCGTCCCGCGTGAGATTCGCTTTGCCCCATTCCCACGAATGTATTTTTTTTTTAAGCCAAGGAAGCGTTCTCCAAATATCTATATATTTTGAAGATAAAACCGTTCCTCCTCTCGCCTTCCTTCTTGCTTATAGGAATCCATGCCCTCAAATGCTCCATGCGGGGCCTTTCAACCATATTTGTTACCCTTCGATTCTTAATCAAAGTGTAGGAAATAGTTTTCGATTGGAAAGGTGGTGGCGGAGGCGGGTCTGGGAAGGGGCGCAGAATGCGCCGCCGAGACTGGGGACCCTCTGCAAAGGGATAATAATGGCAACCTGAAGGGACGATCGACACGTCCATCAATAATAAAATATTGTTTGGTGAATAATGTGCAGCTTCGTCGAGGTCAGAATTGTCTTTAAAGAGTGGCGTTAAAGCTACTTTCTTCGGGTTGTTTTTTTTGCAAATATTTATACATTGCAAGTATAAGGTTTTTGAAACCTTATCTATTTTTTCTCGACATGAGAGGTCCAGTTAAAAATAAAAGAAAATTAGCTCCCCCCGCCCCTTCCTTATTTCCTGTCCAAACATTCACTTTTTCCTACCTGCAAAGTTTATATAATTAGACAGGCGTCATCAAGAAACAGAATAATATTAAACGTCGAGGTCCTTCATTTAAGACTCCTAAGGATATAGAAGCCTATTTCAATTCAGAGAATTAAAATCTGATGGAATCCTCTCTCTCCCCCCCCCCGTGTGTGTGTTTGTGTGTTTGTGTGTTTGTGTGTGTGTGTGTGTGTGTGAAATATATATGGATTTTATTTTGAGTGAATATGCAAAAGGCGGCTAGCTGACATATTTCGCAAGCACCCAACTAGGAAAGCGGCTATTTCCAACTTCAGGTTTTAAAATCCTTCGCTTAATACAAAATTGTCATTTGTTTGTAAAACAAAGAAGTAGGGAAAAAAACCTGATTTGCAGCCAATTCTCACAGAAAGAAATTTTGGGGGTTCCCCCAAGAGTGCATTTATATGTATCCCCCCCTCATGCAGGTAGGGTCTCATCACCCTCCCTCCCCTCCTCCTCCTCCTCCATCATCATCATCATCATCATCATCATCATCATCATCATCATCATCATCATCATCTCTCTTAATTAACTGGATGTTAATTATTGGTTGGTGCCTTCGCAAGCATCTGGCGATAAGCAACTAGCTTGCATTTCTCTCCTGCTTTAGATAACTTCTGATTTACAGGACAACACCAGCCTGCTTGAAAAATCCAATTTCCCACCGTTTGTATTCGTGCGTGCGTGTGTGTGTGTGTGTGTGTGTGTGTGCATGTGTGTGTGTGTGTGTGTGCGTGTGTGTGTGTGTGTGTCTGTAGCATTTTTCTATATTTGGCTACTGAGTTCCAATTGCAAGAAGTTTAGGACCGGAAACCAGACGGGTCATAAAAGTGGTCCAAAACTGGGGGAAATTCTCCATTTGCTAGCCTTTTTCTCCATAACAATTGGAGTAGGAAAAGTGACTTGTACATTTTCAGTGCTATCCGCTAATCCTGGTGCCTTTCTGGGATAGCCCATTACCAGCCCATCATTCCCCCTCCACTCCCAAAATGAATTGCGATCTGTCATTTTAACAAGATGGGCAGAATGGCATTTCTAGTTCCTAAAAAAAAACAACTTAGAGAAGACTACAAAGCCCATCTTGAAGTTAGTCCCTGGTTTCCCTCCCCCCCGGAGGGGGGCTTTTAGTCACGATTCAGGGAGGTTTTAATCTCCAGTAGAACTAAGCAAAGCCACAATGCAAGGACATGGTGTTTCTGGGGGAACAGCCAGGAGGAATTATGAAGGAAAGAAAATATGAAACACCCATGAGAAAAGAAACAAGTAAGGAAAAATTCGTGAAAATTATAGAAGCGCTCTCCCCACCCCACCAAAAAAGGAAAAATGAATGAAAAAGTGAGCCAGTTTGTCTGGTGATGAAGGCACCGGGCTTAGAAACCAGGAGATTGTGAGTTCTAGTCCCTCTTTAGGTAAGAAGCCAGCTAGGTGACTTTGGGCAAAGTCAGTCTCCCTCATCCCAACTCATCTCTTACAGGGTTGTGGTGGTGGTGAAAATAAAGACAGGAAGGGGGGTTAGGTATGTTCACCACCCTGAGTTATTTCTAAAAAAATAAAATAAAGGCGAAACATTTTTTTTTTAAAGAACAACTATGTTCGGAAGAAAGGGGAAATTATATTTTCTAGCCCAAACTGAAATGTTTTACTTGGCTGTTTACAGAATATGGGGGGGGGAGACTGTTCTCCCCCCCCGCTTTGCTCTAAATTCAGGCCCTGGGTCTTCTCCCCCGCCCCCGCCGCCAGACGGTTCCTCCTTACAATATTCCTGCAGCCCTCCCTTTTTTCAGGCGTTTTCAATTCCCCGCCGCAGCTCAGCAAACGGAGTTTTTAGTTGACCCGTGACTTAGATTCTGCCCCCTTCCCCCGCCGTTCCGCACCCTTCCTCAAAAGGGAAGGACATTATTCTAGGCTGTGAGAGAATAGGTTTACCTGTCCGGGCACCGTAAAACCAGGGGTTACCCCTTTGGGGGAGCAAACGGGTAGCTCAAGTCGAGATTATTCGCCCGGCGATTTGCGTCTCTTTACGGAAAACGTGGCTATATTTTCAGGGGCACTCAAGAGTTCACCCTCGCCCCAGGAAAATGAACCAGAATACTCTTAAACCGAAGCCAGCTACCGATTGAAGTTGGCTTTCTCAAAGAGATAAAACGGTTTGACTTTTTTTCTCTTAAGAATTTGGGAAGGCGCCTCTTAATTCGGGCTTAGTTTGGTGGCCCCTCAAATTAGTCGGGAGACTCCATCTGAAGATGGATCAATCTCTGTGTGTAGATCTCCTATTTTGTAGAAGAATTTTATGGGAGAATTCCCCCTCCCGGACATTTCGCTTCGGTTTCGCCAGAATCCTGCGGACTAGCAACCAAAAATGCTAAAAAAAAAACCAACCAACCAAACTAACAAACCATAAACGCTTTTTAGGGAGGAAAAGGACTTGAGACAAAACGGAGGATCTCACTTTCCAAAAGCGAGTCCTTTCCCTACACAATACACAACCCAAGCTTCTCCACCTGTCACCCACCCCCCTCCAAAAATTCTCGGGAGAGCGGCCGCCAGATCTTTGTCAGCTCAACACAAATCGGAAGAGGGAAAATTGGGGCGTTTTTAAATAGCCGGTTTATGGATCGGGGCAGCCAAACGGTTCCGCGCGGGGAATAAAGTCGCCGGCCATTTGGAGAAAAGTGATCCAAAGTGGCCTTACGCGGTACCTTCACAGTTAAGGAAGTAACATCTGGGGCACCCTGCTTATGGTGGCTAGGGAAGGAGAAGGAATGCATGGAAAAAGGGGAAAAGTAAGGAGAAGGAAAATAAATAGAGAATGGAAGGAGGAGAAGGAGAAAGAGAATAAGAAGGAGAAAGGAGAGGTGAGAAAGAGAAGAAAGGACAATAAGGAGAAAGAAAAGGAGAAAGAAAGAACAAAGAAGAAAGAGGAAGAGAGAAGGGGGAAAAGGAAGGAGAATAAAGAGAAAGAAGAACAACGAGAAAGAGAAAGAAAGAGAGAAGGAGAATAAGGAGAAAGGAGAGAAGGAGAAAGGAGAAGGAGGAGAAATAAGAACAAATGAGAAAGAGAAAGAAAAAGGAGAAGGAGAAGGAAGGAGAAGGAGAAAGGAGAAGGAGAAAGAAGGAGAAGAACAAAGGAGAAAGAGGAAGAGAGAAAAGGAGGAGGAGAAGAGGAAGAAGGAGAATAAGAAAGAGAAACAAGGGAGAAAGGAGGAGAAAAATCTTCATAGTTCACTACGAAACTGCTGAAAAAGGCATTTGCCTGATCTGGAACTAATAGGCCATCAAGTATCATCAAAGGAGCCGGGAGTTCTAAGGAAAGGAGGGAACGTGTGTATGTTTGTGCGTGCGCGCGCCACTTCTGTCAAACACACACACACACAGAAACAGACACAGACACACACACACAAACGCCCTGCGCGGGGTTTATTTGGAATTCTTGTCGCCGAGTGTCCCTCTCTCCCTCCCTCCCTCTCCCCCCCACCACCAAGACTTGATAGGGAAAACTTTCCCGAAGTAGGCGATCGATCCCTTCTTCTTTCTTCCCGCTCCCTCCCCGCCAGTACGGCGAGGTCTTTGAGACGCTGTCAAACCGCATTAGAAGAGACCTCTCAGCGTGGCCGTCCAGAAAGGCTTTGAAAAGCTTAAATGGGGGAAAGATGGGGGGAGAGGGGGTGTTTCGCTTATTTAAGGAGAAAACTGATTACAAGCCTCCCCCCCCCCGCTTTCCTCCCGGTTTAAATACTGGGCAGGCAGAACGTGGACGGAGGTGGGCGATTCCGCGGAAGCGCAAAAAAAGTTGCTTGCTCTCCGCCGAGAGACCGGGTAGCTGTCCTGAAGGGCTTATTTGCGTGTTAATTATTAAAATAATAATAATAATAATAATAATAATAATAATAATAATAATAATAATAATAATAATAATAATAATAATAATAATAATAATAATAATAATAATAATAATAATAAATAGCGTTTACGTTCGGGCCAGTGCAGTTGTGGGAAAGGGAAGAGGAAGGGACTGTTTTTTATTTTCTTTTACTTACCCACCATATTAATAATAGCTTGGAGTTTTTCTTTTTTTTCTCTATTCTTTTCTCTCTTTCTCTTCTCTCTCTCTTCTTTTCTCTTTTCTTTTCTCTCTCTCTCTCTTTTCTCCCTTTCTTTCTTCTCTTTCTCCTTTCTTTTCTTTCTCCTTTCTCCTTCCTTCCTCCTTTCTTCTTCCTCCTTGCTTCCTTCCTTCCTTTCTTCCTGCTCTTTCTCCTTTTTCCTTCCTTCCTTCCTTCTCCTTTCTTCTTCCTTCCTTTCTTTCTTCTCTTTCACCTTTCTTTTTTTCCTTCCTTTCTTTCAAAAAATAATTGCATTGAATAATAGATAGCACTAAACTTTCCAGAATAATTTGTTCCCCTTTCCTTGATGCGACCTTCAACCTTTCCAAATTTCAAGAACACAACAACAGACCAACATGGGAAACCCTTGAGAAATAAAACTGAATTAGAAGCTGCCTCTCATAAGCCTGGTTTGGCATGCCACCCCAAGCCTTTGGAAGTAAAGAGGTACATCAACCCTTTTCTAAATCAATCAATCAGCCAGGCCATCGATCAATCATCAGATAAATACATACATGTTGGTCTTTCAAATGGTTCAGAATAAAACCATTTTTATATCAAAACATAAAAGTGGTGAGGGGATCATTCAAGATTTTTAGGCTGACATCCCCATAAGTCACCTTCTGTTGGCAGCATCCAGCACTTTTAGGCCCACAAATGAAGGTGCTGAGACTACAACCTCTTTGCCTAAAATTAAATGATTATAAAAAAAGATGTTGGGGCTCTAGAAAGAGTGCAGAGAAGAGCAACAAAGATGATTAGGTGGCTGGAGGCTAAAACATGATGAAGAACGGTTGCTGGAATTGGGTTTAATGAAAAGAAGGACCAAGGGTGACATGATAGCAGTGTTTCAATATCTCAGGGGCTGCCACAAAGAAGAGGGAGTCAAGCTATTCTCAAAACAAAAGCACCTAAAGGCAGGACAAGAAGTAATGGGTGGAAATGAATCAAGGACAGAAGCAACCTAGAACTAAGGAGGAATTTCCTGACAGTTAGAACAATCAATCAGTAGAACAACTTGCCTCCAGAAGTTGTGACTGCTCCAATACTGGAATGTTTTAAGAAGAGATTGGATAACCATTTGTCTGACGTGGTGAAGGATTTCCTGTTTGAACAGAGGAGTTGACTAGAAGACCTACAAGGTCCCTTCCAGCCCTGTTGTTCTGTTAATTTGGACCGAAGATAAATCTACATCTCCTCTTGGCCATCCAAAGTTGGCTCCAAGTGAAAGCAATGAGTCCTACTCCTGACCTCGGTGCTTCTGCTTGAACCAAAAACAGTGGCCTTCAAGCAGATGTTCAGCCAACAAAGTTGGCCCACAAATGAAGGTGCTTAGGTAACATCCTTATTGCCCGAAATTAAACGGGGTCTTGGTTTGCTAGATGAGATGATATCCTACTGCACAATGTGACTCCTGCTGGACCCTGGCTGTCCACCCTTTCCCAATGGCCAACTTGGGAGGTTGCTGGAGCTGAAAGAGAGGAGTGGCTCAAATTCACCCAGAAAGCATTTGCAACACCTTCTGACTTTACCCTTGGATTGTCTGACATATTTGTGATTAAGGTGGATGATCTATGGCTTGATCGGGGACAGGTGAGGTAATGCTCTAGGGTACAATAACTTCTCAGTGAAGGAATGGCCCTGTGTGGACCTTTTTTTTTTTAAAAAAATTAAGGGTAGGGGTGAGTGGAGAGCAAGCAGAAATAACACATCTGGATTCCAAAGGAAGCCTGGAATATGGTGAGGGTTCCACCAATTCCATTCATGGTAGGGAAGTGATGGTGGAGGAAATGGACTTATACCCAGGACCTCCTTTTAAAACTGTTGGGCTATTATTTAGAATAAACTTTCTGGAGCTCAGAGCTATCATCATCATCATCATCATCATCATCATCATCATCATCAAAATTTCTATTGAATTGACCTGAACTCTTGGCAGACCAATAGACATGTCTCCTTAGCAGGATTTACAGAAATGGCTTGACAGTGCCTTCCTTCCTTCCTTCCTTCCTTCCTTCCTTCCTTCCTTCCTTCCTTCCTTCCTTCCTTCCTTCCTTCCTTTGTGGAAAATGATCTTAAAGTTCACATAAGAAGTATCCAGGGGATAAGAGAGGGAGATGGAGGGAGGGGGGGAGGGAGAGAAAGGGGGAGGGAGAGATGGAGAAGGGGAGAGAGAGAGAGAGGGAGAAAAAGAGAGATGGAGGAAGGAAGGGACAGAGAGGGAGAGGCAGAGGGAGGGAGGAAGCGAGGGAGAGAGATGGAGGAGGGGAGGAACAGAGAGGGAGGAAGGGAGAAGGGAGAGAGAGGGGCAGGAGAGAAAGGGGAGGATGGGGAGAGAGAGAGTGATGGAGGAAGGGATGGACAGAGGGATAGGAGAGAGTGGGAGGGAGAGGGAGAGGGAAGATGGGAGAGAGGGAAATGGAGGAAGGGAAGGACATAGAGGAAGGGAGAGGGGGAGTGGTTTGGGAGAGAGAGGTGGAGGGAAGGAGGGAGAGGGGGAGAGAGATGGAGGAAGGGAGGGGGAGAGAGGGAGAGAGGTGAAGGAGGGAGGGAGAGAGGTGGAGGAGGGAGGGAGAGAGGTGGAGGGAAGGAGAGAGGGGGGAGATGGAGGGAGGGAAGGAAGGGAGGGAGAGGGAGAGAGAGAGAGCCTTTTCGACATTTCCCTCCACGCGCAGCAGATGCTTCCACCGAGGCTGTTTTAGGAGCTAACTAGATGATAGGAAGAGAAAAGTTGTCTGATTGATTCCCGAGGAATCCTCCGGGAAGGCGGAGAGGGGAGCAAGAGGGGGGCGAGGTGGCTGGCTGGGTGGGGGGCACCTTTCATCTCCAGCATTCCTCTGCCTCATCATCTCGCGAGGCATTCCGAGATGTCCTCCCCCCCAACCCCAAAGCAAAGCAGGTGCCGCGACAAAACGGGGCTGCTCCCCTTCCCAGAGGTGGGGAGGGGGAGAAGAAGGTTACGCGTCGCTTTCTTCCCCCTCCAGGCATCCCAGCTGTTTGATCTTCTTGCGAAGGGAGAACTTCCGAGACGGAATCGGTCCTTTCCTTTTTCCTACCGAGAAGCGACACCCGCCTCTCCAGATGGGTGGGACTTCAACTTCCGTAAGCCCCCGGGCAGGCCAGGGCCAGCGGCAAGGGATTGTGGGAGTTGTAGTCGACCACATCTGGAGGACGCCAGGCTGCTGCTTATCTCTTTTGGAGCCCAATTCCAGCGACTTAAGGGCTTCCTTTAGGCTCCAGTACAACCAACTGCAACTAGAAGCCTTGAACGGATTCGTTCCACGCTATTCTCCCAAGAACCCACAACACAGAATCATAAGGAGTCCCAGAATTAGAAAAATGCTTTTTAAATAATGCTTTTTTAAAAGTCCAAACTTCAACAAGTCCAGCAGTTCTAGAATGTATATAATATTCTAGAATCTCAATTTATCTATCATTCTAATACCTAGATTCTAATACATAGTATCCATGTCCACCTAACTAACCTGAGTCTTTCCCATTCCAATTTCTACCTTATGTTTCTAACCATTGATAGAACCTGTTCTGTGTAGCATAGTATTCTGCATCTCCTTTGTCTTTTATTTTTAACATTAGTCTATCCATTTCCACACAGACTAGTTTCTTTCTTTCTTTCTTTCTTTCTTTCTTTCTTTCTTTCTTTCTTTCTTTCTTTCTTTCTTTCTTTCTTTCTTTCTTTCTTTCTTTCAAGAGCCAAGGTGGCGCAGTGGTTAAATGCAGCACTGCAGGCTACTGCTAGATCAGCAGGTCAGCGGTTCAAATCTCACCGGCTCAGGGTTGACTCAGCCTTCCATCCTTCCGAGGTGGGTAAAATGAGGACCCAGATTGTTGGGGGCAATATGCTGACTCTCTGTAAACCGCTTAGAGAGGCCTGAAAGGCCTATGAAGCGGTATATAAGTCTACTGCTATTGCTATTGCTTTCTTTCTTTCTTTCTTTCTTTCTTTCTTTCTTTCTTTCTTTCTTTCTTTCTTTCTTTCTTTCTTTCTTTCTTTCTTTGTAAAGTTTTATAGGCATCTGCCCTCCCCAACCCCGGCAAGATTGGCTAAAATGTTTAGCAATATGTCCCCAAACTGTTGGAAATATAAACAAATACTTGGCACATACTACCACATGTGGTGGACCTGCATAAAGGCAAGGAAATTTTGGATACAAATTCACACGTGGTTAGAAGAAATGGTTAGACAATGTATAGAGTTTAAGCCAGAATTATTTTTATTAGGCATTATATCCGATGGCTGTGACAAAGGGACAATATACCTAATATTACACATCTTGACCGCAGCAAGACTAGTGTATGCGCAGCAGTGAAAGACCAAAAATGCCCTTTCAGAGGAGGAGATGATAAGGATGATACTAGTCTTTGCGGAAATGGATAGACTAATGTTAAAAAGTAAAAGACAAAGGGGATGCAGAATACTATGCTACACTGAACAGATTCTATCAATGGTTAGAAACACGAGGTAGAAGTGGGGATGCAAAAGAATCAGGTTAGATGGACATGGAAAGAGACATTATGTATGTGTTAGAATGTAGGTATTAGAATGATAGATAAGTTGACATTCTAGAATATGATGGTCAAAAATAACTGTGCAACACTAGCATTGTTTAAAATAGTATATATGCTATTTGTTTTCACTTTTGTTTCTATGGCAAGTGAAATGCCAGGACAATTATACTGAATTCAATATATTTATATGTAAACAATTATATATATATATATATATATATATATATATATATATATATATATATATATATATATATATATATATATATATATATATATATATATATATATATATATATATATATATATATATATATATATATATATATATATATATATATATATATATATATATATATTCTATAAGTGGCATTTGCTACCAGCAAGGCTAGCAAAGATGTTTAAAAACTGCTGGAAATGTAACCAGATACTGGGATCCTATTATCATATGTGGTGGACTTGCCCAAAGGCAAAAGAAATTTGGACAAAAATACATAATTAGAAAAAATGATAAAGCAACATATAGACTTAAAGTCAGAAATATTTCTGTTAGATATTTTGCCAGAAAATTACAATAAAGGGAATGTATATTTACTCTTACATGTTTTGAAGGCAGCAAGAATGATATTTGCACAATATTGGAAAAATGAGGAAACACCTTCAGATGAAAATATAATCAAAAAAATATTAGAGTGTGCAGAAATGGATAGATTAGCATTAAAGGATAAAGAAGACAAAGAATATTTTTTAACTTGGAATTTGTTTTACCAATGGTTAGATAATAAAAGTAGAAATTAGAAGTTACTATTATGTATGAGTAAAAAGACCTAGACAATACATTGTTTATTGCAAACTTATGTATGTTAAAGAAAAATGTATAAAGAAAAATTATATTAAAAAATATTTTTTTGCTCCAACTCAAAAAGCTCAAACTGCCCAATGAGCTGCTGATTCTGTTCTACAGAGGTATTATTGAGTCTGTCATCTGCACCTCCATAACTGTCTAGTTTGGCTCTGCAACCCAAGACAGACACAGACTTCGATGGATAATTAGAACGGCAGAAAAAGCAATGACTGCCAACCTGCCTTCCATTGAGGACCTGTACACTGCACGAGTCAAAAAGAGGGCTGTGGAAATACTTATAGACTCCTCAGATCCTGGACATAAATTGTTTCAACTCCTGCCCCCAAAATGATGCTATATAGGGCACTGCACACCAGAACAAGAAGACACAAGAACAGTTTTTGCCCCCATGCCATCACTCTGCTAAACAACTAATTCCCACAACACTGTCAAACTATTTACTATGACTGTATAACTATTATTCTTCTCATCATTCCTAGTACCTATCTCTTCCCACTTATGACTATAGCCATGTTGCTTGTATCTTTACAATTTATATTGTTTTAAATTATATAGTATAATTTGATTGCCTCTTAGTAACTTATGACTATCACTAAGTGTTGTACCTTATAATACTTGATGAATGTATTCTATTTTATTTTTCTTTATGTACACTGAGGGCAGTGGTGGGATTCAATTTTTTTTTACTACTGATTCTGTGGGTGTTGCTTTGTGGGTGAAAGGATACTGCAAAACCCCAGTTCCCTCCCCACACTCAAAATTTCCGCTACCAGTTCTCCAGAACCTGTCAGAACTTACTCAATACCACCTCTGACACAGCATATGCACCAAAGACAAATTCCTTGGGTGTCCAATCATACTTGGCCTATCCTATCCTATCCTATCCTATCCTATCCTATCCTATCCTATCCTATCCTATCCTATCCTATCCCGTGTATGATGAGAACATGACCAAAGAGAGGCCAACATATACACACAATCTACGTAATTATATATGAAATTTTTAAGGGGGAGATACAGCACTGGTCTCACAAATCGAGGTCCACTTCAGCTGTCCAGGTGATGGCCTCTGGTGTTGCTTCTTTAGGTCTTGTGGAGAACCAGAAGATGCACATTGTGGGCAGCCTTGCACAATATGTTTAATAGTTTGAATGTCAGCACTACAATCGCAAAGGGGGGGGGATTTCTCCATCCCTCCTGACGCAGGGCAGAGACACCTTCTTCCAATATTGCACCTAACTTTGTTCAATTTCAACCAGATAAAGTGAGAAAGGTTTAAAACCAAGTGTAGAGGAATCATTAATGTTACAAGCCATAAGAAGGTAATTTGGACTGCTCTTCTCTCTGGGCATTACAGGGTTACACTGGGTAGATGTGAAATTTTCTTTGAAAAGAAGTGGGTTTACCATGCACCTGTTTCTTGGCTTCATGGGGTGGTCTCTCTTCCTAGACCAGGGATTGGCAGCCTGTGGCTCTGGAGCCGAATGTGGCTCTTTCGCCCCTCCGCTGCTGCTCCCTGTTGCCGGTTGACTCCACAATCGATAGGGCTTTCGGTTAGGACAGGTATAGGAAAAAGGATGACGCACTAGGAGGAGACTCTATGATGGGGGAACTTCTGGTCAGCTCCAGAATTGAATGGGGGGGGGGGCTTCTGGTTAGGCCCTTTGTGGCTCTTTGAGTGCTTCAGGTTGCGGATCCCTGTCCTAGACAGACACAGAGTTCCAAAAACATTGGAAACCCCTCCCCACCCCATATTTATGACAGGGAAATTGACTTCCCATTACAAAACTGGGAGGAAATATTAAAATGAACTGAGGGAGGCCTGAGCAAGTTAGAACAAGTTGTGTGACTGCATTTTATTTCTTGCAGACGAGTCTGTCAAGAGACAATTTCATGAAATAAGGCCATGCCAATAGAATACTAAGATGGATGCAAGCACAATAATTCACATCAGTTTCCTCTCAGCAAAATCTCTATTTCCTCCTTACTCCAGGGGAAGAATATTGCAAAATCCCCTTCCCGCCCCACTCCATGGGAAGGATACTGCAAAATCCCCATTCCCTCCCCACTCCAGGGGAAGGATACTGCAAAATCCCCATTCCCTCCCCACTCCAGGAGAAGGATACTACAAAATCCCCTTCCCACCCCACTCCATGGGAAGGATACTGCAAAATCCCCATTCCCTCCCCACTCCAGGGGAAGGATACTGCAAAATCCCCATTCCCTCCCCACTCCAGGAGAAGGATACTACAAAATCCCCTTCCCGCCCCACTCCAGGGGAAGGATACTGCAAAATCCCCATTCCTTCCCCACTCCAGGAGAAAGATACTGCAAAATCCCCATTTCCTCCTGATCAGCTGGGACTTGGAGGCAGAGAATAGATGGGGGTGGGGCCAGTCAGAGGGGGTAGTTACCAGTTCTCCGAACTACTCAAAATTTCCGCTACTGGTTCTTCAGAATTGGTCAGAACCTGCTGAATACCACCTCTGCTTACAGCACACACTTAGCAGTTTAACTTAACACTAATATAATACAATATTATTTATTGGCCAAATGTGATTGAACACAGAAGGAATTTGTCTCCTGTGCATAAGCTCTCAGTGTACCTGCAAAACAACAGAGGAATATAATCATAGGATAGAAGGAAAAAGGAAAGATGAGAGATAATAGAAATATTATAGGATATACCTGGCACTTACTACCACACGTGGTGAACCTGTATAAAGGCAAGGAAATTTTGGATGCAAATTCATATGTGGTTAGAAAAAATGTTTAGACGAAGTATAGAGTTTAAGCCAGAATTATTTTTATTAGGCATTATAATAGATGGCTATGACAAAGAGACAATATACCTAATATTACACATCTTGACCTCGGCAAGAATGATGTATGCGCATCAGTGAAAGAGTAAAAACACCCCTTCCAAAGGGGAGATAATAAGGAAGATATTAGTCTGTGCAGAAATGGATGGACTAACATTAAGAATAAAAGACAAAGGAGATACAGAATACTGTGCTACACGGAATAAATTCTACCAATAGTTTGAAACATGAGGTAGAAGTTGGAATGCAAAAGAATCAGGTTAGCTGGACATGGATACTATGTATATATTAGAATGTAGGTACTAGAATGATAGATAAGAATGATAGATAAATTGATATTCTAGAATATGATGGTCAAAAATAACTGTACAACGTTAGCACTGTTTAAAATAGTATAAATGTTATTTGTTTTCACTTTAGTTTTTATGGCAAATGAAATGCCAGGACAATTACACTGTATTCAATATATTTATATGTAAACAATAAAATATATATTTAAAAAAAGAAATATTATAAGATATAATATTATAGGATAATATAATAATAGATTAATATACCCTATAATAATAATATCACAGGATAATGCAGAAGGGGTGGAAGTCTTAGTACTGTTATTAAAAATAATGTTAGTAAAACATGTATCATTTTTTCCTACTATGTTACTATCAGGTGGAATCATTTTATGACAAGGTTGGCAGCTTAGCCTTTCAACTTCAGATCTGTGGACTGGAAAAATGTCAAGGACTGCCTCGCAGGGCTGTTGTGAGGAGCAAAAGCTTTTCTCTAGGGTAAAACCAGTGGATAGTAAGGGGAGGGACTTCTGGAATCAGGAAGAATAGATGTACACCTTTTGGGGCATAAAGTGAGTGAAATTAGCTCCCCAAATTTAGGGGTGGTGGGGGTAGGTGGGAATAAGGATTTAGATTTGGCTAAGGTAGATTATGGGGCAGAGACAAACATAGAAATGGAAATTTTCAGATTGGGAGGAGGAAAACTTCCTGATGGCAACACCCCTGAAATCAGTGGCAGATTTCTCACTGTCCACGTAACTCCTTCTGTGTAAGACTACTCCCACCCCACTTGGAAAAGGAGGCCTGAAAACGGGGGTCTTCCCCCCCAAAAAAACAACAACAGAGAAGTCTAAAGCAGAAAAGCAAAAGTTTCATTCTGAGATTAAAAACAGCAATGGGCATTTTGTAAACTCACTTTAGACAACAGTGAAGGTAACACCCACACACACACACAGCAGTAAAGTGAGATGGAGAGTTTGGGAAATGCACCTCTTCAATTAATTAATATTCCATGCAACAGTGACACATACATGCCAGGGATCTGTGGTATTAATTCCCCTGTGCTATTATTTTTCCTCCTCTAAAGTGTCCCTTCCACTTTTCAAAAGAAGATGGCAGCTTGCACCTCTCTGCATGTGGAGTGGAAAAAAGAAATGGATTTAAGCAACTGATGGGATGACGGGAACAGGGCTAATTTCGGAAGGTTGGGCTATATGCACCAAACCAGGACTGCAGTACCCCGGGAGACCAATAGATGGCAGAGAAGAATTAGGTTCTTTTTTCCTCTTCTCTTGTCTGCCAACTGGTGGCTGCCCATGGTACTGCATCCCAGATCTGATCAATCTTTTTCAGCGCTCATGTTGGAATCTGTCTTACCAAAGAGAAACATCTTAATTTCAGAATAGCAACGCTGGGGGTGGGGGAGCAGTGGGGAGAAGGGGTGATGAAAGGGGGAGTTAAAGCTTTCGCTTTTCTTTTCTTCTTCTTCTTCTTTTTTTGTGAAGGCCCCTCTGTGCATCTTAATCACGTTTTACTGGTGGCAGTCTTTTCCCTCCCCTCCCCTCCCTCCCTACCGGGGCCCACGCCAATCCTCTGAACTTTATATCTATATGTAAACACCCTGTCAGTTGGCCAGTAATCTCTTCTGGGATTTCTTATTTTGGGGAGCGGGAGACTCATTCTCCTTGAGTTCTAGATTAAGCAGAATAGTTTTTCTCTATTGCTGAATGGACTGAGGTTTCTTGGAATATAATGTGTCAATTGTGGATGGTTTCTGACCCATAAAATCTGAGGGTGACTATCCTGGCTTTGGTATGTAATTATGCAAAACACACTCCAGAAAGCCTTGCCATCCGATCTAATGACAATTCCTGAGGTCTATTGCCTCCCCCCCCCACTTCTTCGTCTTAAAAAAAGTTGTATGTATATCTCTACAGGGCTGGAAGGGGTAGAAAAGGAGGCTTCAGTGGGGAGGCTTAACATTTGAGGAGAGTTGGATTTTTTAAAAATTCATTTTCAAGAGGGATAAAATAATGTAAAGTAAACAAAATAATGTAAAGTAAACAAAAAAAAACACCCCACCATAACAAAACACCACACATCTACATGAAAATACTGGTGAAGAATCTGGAGGGAATTATGAGGCTGCTTGTTTATCTATTAGCTGGAAGGGGAAAGTGAATAGGGAAGGACAGAAGGAAGAGAGGGAGAGAGAGAGAGAGAGAGATGTCAAGAAGAGAAAAATCTGTTTATCGAATAACTGGAAGGGGAAAGTGAAAGAGAGGGAAGGATAGAAGGAACCAAAAGGGGGAGAGAGGTGAAGAAGAGAAAATTATGAGTGTTTATTGTTTAACTGGAAGGGAAAAGTGAAAGAGAGGGTAGAAGGAAGCAAAGGAGAGGGAGAGGAAGAGGGAGGGAGAGGGAGGGAGGGAGGGAGGGAGAGAGAGAGAGAGAGATGTCAAGAATAAAAAATTATGAAAAATTGAGTCATGGCTGTCTGTAAAACACCCATTTAGCAAGAGTGGGGGAATGATGATATAGAAATGTATGGAAGAAAAGGAGTAAAGCAGAAATGTTAAGGATGCATATTAATGATAGAGGTTAGGGCATTATTAATACCTTGCAGAGTAATGTCTTGCTGATTGGCGGGGGCCTCTTTTGATGTAGATCCATTTTATGAACCACATTTTTTATTATTGTTCCTCAAGAGTTTTAGATGAGAGGTTAGAAATCGAGGATAGCAAAGGTGTCAGCTCTTCAGGTCTGATTTTTTTTTTTTAAAAAAAAATCCATTTGAGGAGGAAGAAAGACCTTTAATAATGATGATGATTTTTTTAAACAAAAGAGGGAGGAAGGAGGAAGAGGCTGTGTCTTTGGGAACCATCTCACTTGGATTAAGAGAGCCACTTTGTTTGATGAACTCGAATGAAAGAATCGGGAGAAAATGTTAAAAGGGAAGAAAATAAGAGGGTTGCACTGTTGAGATAGGGAGAAGGAAGGGATTACGACAAAAGGGAATTTGTGGCATCATCCAAACAAATGTAAACATTGCAGCCCACAGAGGTAGCCAGCCATTCTTCCCGCACGCCCGTTTGTTTCCAAAGCAAATAGTCTTTTTTAAAAAAAGAAATGAAAGACTCTGGCAACAAGAGAATTTACACGGCTTTCCTTAGGATTGCCACACTAGCAATGGAGGCAACTACAAAGACCAAGCTAGGTTTTAGGAAAGTATTTGGTCACCTAGCCCGGCCTGGAATAAAAGGCAAAATGATTTATTAACACTCAACATGAAATAAAGGAAGAAAGAACTGTTCTCTATTCCTCCACCCTCCCTCCCTTCAAGAAGTTCCACCTTCTTCTATTCCTTTCTTCCTTCTCTATTCCTTCCTTTTCTATTCCTCCCTCCCTTCCAGAAGTCCTTCCTTCTCTATTCCTTTCTTCTTTCCTTCCTTCTCTATCCCTTCCTTCTCTATCCCTTCCTTCTCTATCCCTTCCTTCTCTATCCCTTCCTTCTTTCCTTCCTTCTCTATTCCTTCCTTCTCTATTCCTTCCTTCCTTCTCTATTCCTTCCTTCCTTCTCTATTCCTTCTCTATTCCTCCCTTCTTTCCTTCCTTCTCTATTCCTTCCTTCTCTATTCCTTCCTTCTCTATTCCTCCCTCCCTCCACATTCTTCCTTCTCTATTCTTTCCTTCTCTATTCCTTCCTTCTTTCCTTCCTTCTCTATTCCTTTTTTCCTTCTCTATTCCTTCTCTATTTCTTCCTTCCTTCTCTATTCATTCCTTCCTTCTCTATTCCTTCCTTCTCTATTCCTCCCCCCACCTATTTTCTCCCTTTGTGGTCATGGCCATTAATACCACCCCCCAGAGGTGAGCATATCTGTCAGGGAACCTGTAGCGTCCCTCTACACCCCTCCCCACGAAAGCCTGGTAAGAGTGATAGCGAGAGCAAACTTGAGGCTGTCGGTGTGTGGGTGTGTGTGTGTTTGTGTGTGTGTTTGTGTGTATGTGTGTGTGTGTGTGTGTGAGAGAGAGAGAGAGAGAGAGAGAGAGAGAGAGAGAGCGGATAGTGGGTGTTACCTCGACCCGAAGAGAGCTTTTGGGGAGGGGCGCCTCTCTCTGCTGCGAATCTAAGCACACCACTCGCGGTCTTGCCGACCCCTGAACGCGGCTGGAGTCGCGCGAGGCTTTCTCTCGGGGTGCAGAACAAGGCCAATAAATGAAGAGAGAGAGGGGGGAATCCTCCAGAAGGCCAGGCAATTTCCCACTTTCTTTCCCCCTCAACCCCCATCCCATGCCCCGAAATTCTCTATGGCCACTGGAATGGAAGACAGGTGGTTGCGATTTGTGTGTTTGTGCTTTTGTAAGTGTGTGTGTGCAACTTAAAGGAAATTTAGGAATCCCCCTTTTCAAGCGCGCAGGAGAAAAAAAAGGTGTGGGAGATAATGGGGGGTATTTCAAAGGCAGAGGCAAAAGAGAGGGGCGGGTTGGGATGAGTCTGGAAAAACTCTTGGATCTAGAACTGAGCGCCGGTCGATATTTCTCTCTCTCTCTCTCTCTCTCCTTCTCCCCCTCCTTTCTTCCCCACACCAAATCATTTCCAAATTATGAAGATTGATTGCGTTTCTATCGGCGTACCTTTAAACAAACACCCAGAATTGATTTTCTTCGGTATGTCTTTTTTAATTGCAAAAGACCACGAATGTTTAACAGAGGTAGTAGGTTTATTCCTTTCCGGGAAGAAAAAAATTGGCTCGGGGAAGATCCCTAAAACAAATACCCAAAACTTTTTTTTTTCTTGGATAAAATGAAATGAATAAAATGATTCAGATAGCTACTGAATGATATTTTATTTCCTTCCTTCCTTCCTTCCTTCCTTCCTTCCTTCCTTCCTTCCTTCCTTCCTTCCTTCCTTCCTCCCTCCCTCCCTCCCTCCCTCCCTCCTTCCTTCCTTCCTTCCTTCCTTCCATGCCAGTCCTAGCTTCTTCTTATCCTTCCTTCCCTTCTCTCTCTCATTTCCCTTTCTTTCCACTATTTTTCTCTCTCCTTTTCTTTCCCTTTCTCTGTTTTTCTTTTCTCCCTTCCTTCCTTCCTATTTGCCAATCATAGCTTCTTATCCTTTCTTTCTATCCTTTTCTCTTTCTTTCCATTCTTTTTCTCTCTTTTCTTTCCCTTTGTCTCTTTTTCTTTCTTTCCTTCTTTCCTTCCTATGTGGAAAATGATCTGAAAGTTCACATAAGTAGTACCCAGGCATGCACCTTTCTCAAAAGCATGGCATAAATTCAATCTATCTAGAATGTTTGGGGCAAATCAGGTGTACGTTTATAGCCAACAAATCAGTTTAGGTTATTTTGTTCTCTTTAAAAAAAACACACTTCGGGTTGTTTAAAGTCAGTTAGAATATGATAGAATTCTGTATGAATAGCAATAATTGAATAGCAATGATCACATTTATTGGGCAGAAATTAGTAAGGTGCCTGTTATTATTATATTCATTATATTCATAATTAATTCAATACTTCAGGCAAGGGTGGAGATGCTATAAAGATCTAAAACTTGTTATATATATAAAATATAAAATCATCATTTGTAGCACGAGTGAATTATATATATATATATATATATATATATATATATATATATATATATATATATATATATATATATATATATATATATATATATATATATATATATATATATATATATATATATATAATTCACTCGTGCTACAAATGATGATTTTGGACAGCAATGGAACAAAGGTTGGGGGAGGGGAAGAGATCTGTTGTTATTTAGAAGCATCCCACTATCAATATCTGCCTTGTGGTTGATTGCCTGGGAGCAAATATCCATTCTATCAAATTTGAGACTATTTAAGGAACTTAAATTTTATTTCGTTTGCTCAAAATTCTCCCTTGCAAGAAATGAAATACATAATTTCTGGTTTCTTATAGTTGGATCTTTCTCTTCTACAATGTGTGAATGAATGGATTAATAAAAAATACTAGCTTAGTCTTCCTTCCTTCCTTCCCTCCTTCCCTCCTTCCCTCCTTCCCTCCCTCCCTTCTTCCTTCCCTCCCTCCTTCCTTTCTTCCTTCCCTCCTCCCTCCCTTCTTCCCTTCCTTCTTCCCTTCTATACTTTTCCTTTTAAACCGTTTTTGTCTCAAGGCGCTCAGCCTGGTGTTGCTGGCTTTTTCCTCGCCTGCCTTTCTCCTTCCTAAACATCTTAACCCGCCTAAAGCTTTAGTTACAAGTTGTCTGTTGCAGAATATATTTTTAAAAAAAGTCCCGTTTCAAAACTCTCCATCGCTCCCTCCCCCTCCCGCCCCCTCCCTTCCCACCCACGAGTTAGATACCTTGGCTAGAGTGACATCTTTTGTAATTAGCAGTTAAGAAAATGTGTTTGGGCACCTTCCCCTCCTCCCCCCCCATCGCCTCCCTCCATTCCCTCCCCCCCTCCTCCGCCATCAAAAGTAACCAGATAATTAGCAAATAACCCACAATTAAATACGTCTTCCACCTTGCCCAAATGAGGATTGACGTTTTAACAAGCACGTATTTCGCGGGAGACGGGAAATAAATAAATAAGGGGGACTCACGGGGCGGGAGGAGGGAAGGAAGACGAAGAACAGGTGCGGGAGAGAAGGGATGGATCCGAAAGTTTGGGGCCAGATCCAAAGGAAGGGTGGGACGCTGAGGCTTCGGGAGGAAAAGTTTGTCCAGGTCGGCTGAAAAATTAGCTCTGTTCCATTCAGGGTTGGCTTACTCCCTCGTAGGTCTGTTGGCAGAAATCGGGGAAGGGAGCTCTTTGGAACAATCTACCGGGCCCGGGTTCAAATGCCGTTCGAAAGAATTGCGGTTTCATTTACCCAATCAGAACAGAGCTGGAAGGGATCTTGGAGGTCTTCTAGTCCAGCCCCCTGTTCAAGCGGGAGACCTGGTACCATTTCAGACAGCTGGCTATCCAGTCTCTTGTTGAAAACCTCCAGCGAGGGAGCACCCACAACTTGTGGTGGCAAGCCGTTCAGAAAAATATATGGTTTCCTGCCTAAGCAGGGGGTTGGACTAGAAGACCTCCAAAGTCCCTTCCAACTGTTATTCTATTCTCCTTAGTTGCAGGTTTGCTTCTCTATTTGATTAATTTCCATCCAATGGTTTCTATCCCACCGAATCCCCCTCCAAACTTTCTTCTTGGTCCTCCCACTCAATCTACCCAAGACTTTCAGCATTTCTGCTAAGTGGCAGCGGTGCTGACTTTGAAACACCCCTACCTGCCTGAGAATTGGGGATGATGGTTTGCGGGCTCACAGAAACCTAGACGGTGACATCAGAAAAAGAATTTACAAAGGACGGTACAAGGTCTTTTTCTAACCAGGTGGAGGTGCTTGGATGGATGGATGGATGGATGGATGGATGGACGGACGGACGGACGGACTGCCTACCTGCCTGCCTGCCTGCCTGCTTGCCTGCCTGCCTGCCTGCCTGCCATCAAGTAGTAGTTGACCTGTAGTGACTACACAGAGAGATGTTCTCACTGAGGATCTGTCTCACCCCATCCTTCAATTCTTCTGAGTCTGATGCCCTTTGTGGCCCCACTTATTTCCATGGGAGGATAGGAAGGATAGGCAGGGAAGAAACGGAGGTGGTGACAGATTTTATTTTCCTGGGCTCCAAGATCACCCCAGATGGGGACTGCAGCCAAGAAATTAGAAGACGCTTGCTCCTGGGAAGGAAAGCTATGGCAACTCTAGACAGCATCCTAAAAAGCAGAGAAATCACCCTGCCAACAAAAGTGCATATAGTCAAGGCAATCGTTTTCCCAGTTGCAATGGATGACTGTGAAGGTTGGACCATAAAGAAGGCTGAGCGCCATAGAATGGAGGCTTTTAACCATGGTGCTGGAGAAGACTCCTGCGAGTCCTTTGGACTGGAAAGTGATCAAACGGTCAGTCCTAGAGGAGATCAACCCTGACTGCTCTTTAGAAGGCCAAATCCTGAAGAGGAAACTCAAACTTTGGCCACCTAATGAGAAGAAAGGACTCACTGGAGAAGAGCCGAATGTGGGGGAATGATGGAGAGCAAAAGAAGAAGGGGATGACAGAGAATGAGGTGGTGGGATGGAATCACCTAAGCAGTTTGCAAGAACTTAAATGGACTTTGGAGGATGATAGAGGACAGGAAGGTTTGGAGGAAAGTTGTCCATGAGGTCATGATCGGTGGGACACAACTTTGCAATTAACAACAACAACAATAGGAAGGAGAAGATGGGTGCTGGTGGCAGAGGGTTCAGTTGGGCTCTGTAAGAAAAGAAGGTAAAAAAATGTGGGCCCAGTTTGAACAGAAGTGGGCCTCCTGGTTTTAAGATCTTCCAGCTGCAAAGTTAGGAATCCCAGTGAATATTTGAAAAGGGCACAAGAAAAGGGGGACAATGGTTTTGTGTTTTGTTTGTGTGTGTGTGTGTGTGTGTGTGTGTGTGTGTGTAATGAAGGTCAACAGAAAGAAAATGAATTATTTTGGAAAAATCGTGAGATTTCAGAAGATTCTCTCGATAGGGATTTTACTTCTTATTACTTTGATCCGTTGTGTTGTGTATTTTACCACAGAGTGAAATCTCAGCCGGATCTATGGATACATCATTGGATTGGAGAAAAATTACAATTGGGGGGAAAGGGAATAAATTCATCATCAAGTGATCTGGCATTTGTAGCCTCAATGAAAAGCTACCCCTGTTTCTTCCCAATTCTCTTTGAGGGACTTCCCAATATATGTAAGAAGGGGAGGCGAAGAGAAGAATGTTGGAGAACGAAGAGTGCCCAAATGAAATAGAAATCAAAATTGGAAGAATCACCAATTGTCTATTTTCCATCATCACCCTCAACTCCCAACAGAATCCCCAAATTTCCTACACGTGCAAATACGCTGCCATCAACCAAAGTTGTTAGAGTTCATTTCACAAGGAAAGCATTAGATTTCAAACTGGGGAGGAGAATAGTCAAAGCAACTAGATGGACAACAGGTGGTGTGCCTAGGTGGGAAATTTGACTTGGGATGAGCTGAGCTTTTGCCCTTCTTTCCTCCCTCCCTCCCAAAATATTTCAGAATTTCATTTCTTTTCACTTCCCCATCATTATCTTCTACTCGTTGTGAATGTCCCCTTCTTGGTTTAAAGGGAGAGGGGAACACGCCACAGAGGCATTTTTTGAAATATGATATGATTTGATTTTTGGTGGGAATTATGGTGTCAGGGACAGGCTAGACTGCCAAAATCAGGGGGAAAGGGGGCACAATTTCAATTTGCATTTTCAGATGGGATCATCCCCCCCCCCTGCTTTCTCATCAAAATAGCATTCTGGTCAATAAAATTGGATAAGCAGATGGCTAAGGGAAGTGGAAGGGGGGGGGAATCTCAATCAAATTAAAATGGTTGGAGATGCACTCCCCCTCCTCATACTGAATTGCAATTAATGCTAAGAAATTTAAGACTGTATTTTGTATTTCTGCCAGGCAATAAACAGGAGTGGTGCGTATAAGTGAAATGCATTGCTTTGATGTTTTGCAACAATGCAGATTCCTGGTTATGGATGAAAAATGGTACCCCAGCATTTATGTTGTTTGAAAGTTTGCAAAGGGAATGTAAAGTGAAGGAACACTTGTTCTCTTTCACAAAATTAATGGCCCTTCTTCTTAATTTTGGCAGAATAATGTCTTATGTTCTTTTTTACACTTCTCCACTCTCTGCGCTTTGATATTTTTCTTCATGGAAACAACCAAGGTATTTACTCATTCCTAATGACTCCTTAGAGATTCTCAGTCATTCAGATCACGGGTGTCCCAAAGGTGCTTTTTTCAAGAGGCAAACTGGATTTTCTTGTAGAAGTTTTTTGTAGATTGAAAGTCCAATTGCCTCCTGAAAAAAGCACCTTTGGGACATTCCTAATGAGATTGACAGCTGCAGTATGAGGGAGGCGGAAGGAAAGAGAAGAAGAGGATGAAGAAGAGCAAGGTGGATGTTTCAATGGCAGTGATGATGCTGGCATCCCTTGAAGATCAGGTGGGGGACAAATTGTCCTGGAGATTTCTTTTTAATATAGGCACTCAGGTTAATCAAATGTGTGAAACCCTTGTTCAGATAAGAGAGAGAAGTGATCAAAATAATAATTCATATAAAAAGAGGGAGTAGAACTTGGAAGTTTGAATAGAAAACACACACTCACACACACACACACACACACACACACACGAGAGAGAGAGAGAGAGAGAGAGAGAGAGAGAGAGAGAGAGAGAGAGAGAGAGAGAGAGAGAGGAGGGAGGGAGGGAGGGAGGGAGGGAGGGAGGGAGGGAGACCCCTTTGTACAATCCTCTTTTACTTGTTTTTGGTTTTTGGATGTTCTGCTCAATCATAGTTGATAATCATTGTTTGATTTTGAAAGATTTCATAAGAATCTCTTTTAAAGTACAAATAAAATATATAGATATATATCCCTCTCCCTCTGTCCTTTCCTCCCTGTCTTTTTCTCCACCTCTCTCTCCGTTCCTCTTTCCCACTCCCTCCCTCTCTTTCTCCCACCTCCTTAAAACTTTTTTCCTATAGAAAAGGAACAAAGTTATTTTTTTCCCTAGTTATGAGCCTCTGCTGGGGAATTTTCCTGCTTTTATTCCTAGACAAATAAAGGCCACTTTTAGGTCACACCAGTCAGCAGCAATACAGTTTCCCCTAATAATTGTGCAACACTTAGGAGGTGTTAATTATTTTATTTTATTTATTACATGGATAGGACCGCCCATCTCACACAAAACTACGTTGATAATTGTAGAAACCTATTTCTATGTGGGATAATCTGTATCTTTTTTTGGGGGGGGGAGATGTGTGTGTGGCTTAATGGCACACAAACCCATGGAATACATTATATATTGTCCTTTAAAAAAAGATTTTGAAGGCATTATATATTGTCCAGGTTTTTTTTAAAAAATGTGTTAATTCCATAGCCAAGTAAAGCAAGGATGCCGGATGATGATAACCAGATGTCAGGTGTAAAGGTCAGGTGTCCCTGTGATAAAATTAAAATAATTTTAGTTGCAGCAGTAGATATAATGTGAATGCTCTCTATATGTTCAAAATCCAACCATCTTCTAAAAGAGATCGATCTTATCTATTATTAACCACAATTTTACATATTAGACACATTTCTCTGGGGCTGGGTTTACTTAGCATTCTCAGTTCAGCTAAAATGTGGCAGGAAGATTTCAGTCTTTAATGCTGGGCCCAGCCATTATTTTTGCATGCTGCAGGGACTCTAAGAAATTACATTAAATCAGAACAGGGTTTATTTTGAGCACCATACTCTGTGTGTGTGTGTGTGTGTGTGTGTGTGTGTGTACACCACAGTTGTCTTTTCCAAGCATGAGTTCTGTATTGTGGTATTTGTACTTTTCTAACATCTTTGCGTCTTTGAGGTTTTTTTATTTTTATTTTTTTGCTTTTTTGAATTCTGATTCTGGTTTGGATTCTAGTTCTAGTTCTGGTTCTCTTTAATTGAATCCATCTTTGTCTGCCGTAGTTGGATTATTGCTTTGATATTACAGAATGGGCAATCCGTTATATGTTTTTTAAGTGTTCTGCTTTGCAGAGTGAGCTCCCGTGACTTGTCCCAGCTTCTGCCAACCTAGCTGTTTGAAAAAAATGCAAGTAGAAAAATAGGAGCCACCTTTGGTGGGAAGGTAACAACATTCGGTGCGCCTTTGCTGTTGAGTCATGCTAGCCACATGACCACGGAGATGTCTTTGGACAGCACTGGTTCTTCGGCTTTGAAATGGAGATGAGCACCGCCCCCTAGAGTCAGGAATGACTAGCACATATGTGCAAGGGGAACCTTTACCTTACTTTGTTATTTGTGCTCTTCATACAGAGATGCACAATTGTTTTTTGGTTTCTCTCTTTCTGATTGCAGTTTGGATTCTAGTTCTAGATCTGGTTCTTTTTAATTGAAACTGTTTTTGTCTACCCTAGTTTTATTATTGCTTTGATATTACAGAATGGGCAATCCATTATTAAGAGTGTTCCCAAACATTACAAGCAATTTCTAAAGGAGGGAAAATAAGGGTGGCCAAAGGACACCTCTGGAACTCATTCTCCGATGCCAAAGACCACCGAGTGAGTTTTATATGATCTTTGTAACACTCTCAATTTAGCTTGATATTGTTTCTGGCCAGCTTCTCCATATAGTACAGTTTAGCTATCCTAACTGTCTTGAAATTCATTAACCTGTGCCCAAAAATATAAGAAAGACAGAGGGAGAGAGGAGAAGGAATAATATGGGTTATAAGTTTGATTTTTTTTTCAGCGTTTGATCAGTAATCAGGTTTTTCTATCTTCGGATAAAATGTGTCCTATTTATCTTTGACTAAATTGCTGTTGTCACCTGTCTGAAAAGACAGAGTAATGATTACTATGAAAAGGAGCTGGGGGGAAAATAACAGAATTACAGAGTTGGAAGGGACCTTGGAGGTCTTCTAGTCCAACCCCCTGCTCAAGCAGGAGATCCTATCCATTCCAGACAAACGGCTGTCCAATCTTTTCTTGAAAACCTTCATTGACAAAGCCCCTACAACTTCTGAAGGCAAACTGTTCCACTGGTTAATTGTTCTCACCAGCAGAAATTTCTCCTTAGTTCTAGGTTGCTTCTTTCTTTGATTAGTTTCCATCCATTGTTTGTTATCTTGCCTTCTGGTACTTTGGAGAATAGGTTGGCTCCTTCTTTTTTGTGGCAGCCTCTCATGTCATGCTATCATGTCACCCCTAGCTCTTCTTTTCACTTGACTAGACTTACCCAGTTTCGGCAACCATTCTTCATATGTTTTAGCCTCCAGCTTATTTGATTGGGAGAGAATATAGTTTCTTACTTAATAGTTGTTGTGCATCCCCATCAGGGTTGTTGTAAGATACTAATGGTGTCCACCATGTCCAGTAGAAGTCATCTGGAAGAGGACTCTGTTTTCTCACTACTGCTGCTAATAAAAACCTTCCTTAACCAAGGAAGAACATTTTAAGCAATAAAAAAATAATTAAAAATAATAGCTTTAGAAAGAAAACAAAACTACATCTCCCATTTGTCTCACAATCAAAATTCAGACTTTTAATTATCCTCAAACAAAGAACTAGTTAAAGACATTCCTCAGTTTACAACAGTTCACTTAGTGACCACTCAAAGTTACATCATTGAAAAAGGTGACTTATGAGCATTTTTCACATTTACAACCGTTGCAGCATCCCCATGGTCATGTGGTCATGGGATCAAAATTCATCTGCTTGGCAACTGACTTGTATTTATGACGGTTGGAGTGTCCTGGGGTCATGCGATCCCCTTTTGCGACCTTTTGACAAGCAAATCCCATGGGGAAGCCAGATTCACTTAATAGCTGTGCTACTAACTGTGACAAGAGTCACTTAACAAATGTTTCACACTTAGCAACAGACTAAAGAAGAAGAGCAACCAAGATGATGAAGGGTCATACGATGAACGGTTGCAGGAACCAGGCCTGGCTAGTCTGGTGAAGAGAAGGAGCAGGGGAGGCAGGATAGCAGTCTTTTAATATTTGAGGGGCTGTCACATTGAGGAGGAGGCAAAGCTATTTTCCAAGGCACCTGAAGGCCAGACGAGGAATAATGGATGGAAACTGAACAAGGAGAGATTCAATCTAGAAATAAGGAGGAACTTTCTGAAAGTGAGAACAATCAATCCATGGAATGGAAGTTGCCTTCGGAAGTTGTGGGAGCTTCATCACTGGAAGCTTTCAAGAAGAGACTAGACTGCCATCTGTCAGAAATGGTGCAGGGTCTCCTGCTTGGGGGGTGGTGGTGGGGTTGAACTAGATGAGGTCCCTTCCAATTCTGTTAATCTGCATCTTATCTGTAGACATTTTGGGCTCAATTGTGATCATAAGTTGAGGGCTACCTGTGTAAGTACTTGGATTTCACACAGCTAGAAGACATAGATAGGGATGAAGATATTGGATTACAGATACGGATGGAGATAGAGACATGTAAATATATTCCTAAACCTCCAAGAAAGCACTGAAATGACTAAGTAATCCCATAACAGAAAACTTCAACCAGAATCAAAACAAATAGCAGGTGCCGCAGAGATTACAATGACATTTCATGAGAAGATTCAAATGGCATTGATGCTTATTCCCAAAGCCAAGCTTGCCGCATCCAAGTGAGTGGATAGATTTGTTCCCTCCTGCCATCAAAACCACCCATTCTTTTCTAATATTTTTTATCTCTTCAAAAAGGCACGAAGATACCAAAAGCAAATAAAACAAGAATACAAAACAAAAACAAATCAAACCAACTGAGAAAAGAAGAAATGCATTAAAACAGATCATGGATGGATGTTGTGGAGCCAATCAAATTTTTCAACTTTCAATTTCCCAAACATTAGGGGTGCTCAAAAGTTGTGACGTGCCCTGTGGATTGTAAAGGAATCTTGGTTACTTTAATCTAATTTAAATGTGCTTGGTAAGTAACTACATCAGCGACGGTTAATCTTTTCGGCACAGGGTACCAAAATTGGAGCGTGCACGCACCAGACCATCAAAACCCGGAAGATAGCAGATGGCCGATGCACATGGCCAGCTGCTTTTCTGGGTTCCACCACAAACATGTGTGCCAGACATCTGGTCTCTTTGTGAGGAGACCACGTGGCTGGCACGCATGCGCACGATGGAACCTGGAAGAGCAGCTGGAGACAACCTATTTTCCAAAGCACCTGAGGGGACAGGACAAGAAACAATAGGTGGAAGATCATTAAAGACAGATCCAATCTAGAACTAAGAAGAAATTTCCTGACAAAACAATTAATCAGTGGAATGGCTTGTCTCCAGAAATTGTAGGTGCTCCATCCTTGGGGGTTTTAAGAAGAGACTGGACTGCCAGTTTTTCAAAATGATAGAGGATTGAACAGGAGATTAGACTAGAAAACTTCCAAGGTCCCTTCCAACTCTGTTATTCTCTAAGTTGTGTGGACACTAACTCCCAGAATTCCCCAGCAGTTGAGGAAATCTGGGAATTGAAGTCCACACATCTTAAAGTTCCCAAATTGAGAAGCCCAGATTTAAACTAATAAGTGACATTCATTCTAGAAACATAAAGATAGTAAGATAAAGAGTTTTATTGTTCTAGTTGTAGTTGGCTTTTAGTTCAGGAGCTGCATGGCTGAGTAGCTCTTTTTCCCTCAAAGGTATTAGTTTGTCAAACATGTAGAAGATAGCAGATATAAATGTAAACATGGATATGAACGAAAGAAATGAATACAAATAAATGGGGACAGTAGAACAGGGAAAGTAGGCATGTTAGTGTGCTTATGCAAGCCCCCTTTACAGACCTCCTAGGAATGGGGTGAGGTCCATGGTAGACAGTTTAAGGTTGAAGCTGTGAGGGTTTGAGGATGTAACAATGGAGTCAGGTAGAGCATTCCAGGCATTGACCACTCTGTTGCTGAAGTCATATTTTCT
The DNA here is from genome assembly GCF_051295495.1 of Thamnophis sirtalis. NCBI lineage: Eukaryota > Metazoa > Chordata > Lepidosauria > Squamata > Natricidae > Thamnophis > Thamnophis sirtalis. Next base: position 18,985,760 of record NW_028261382.1, read on the forward strand.
GCAATTGAATTTGGAGCTGTTTATCTTGAGTTTGCATCTATTGTTTGCCTGCGTATCATTGAGGTTGAAGATGAAGAAGTCATTGACAGGTAAGACAATGTAGCAGACAATTTTGTGTACCATGTTTAGATCATACCACAGGCGGCACAGTTCCAGATTGTCCAAGCCCGAGATTTCGAGCCTGGTGGCATAGGAAATTCTATTGTAAGCAGAGGAGCGGAGTACTCTTCTCGTGAAATACCTCTGGACCCACTCAATCATATTAATGTCCGATATACAGTGTGGATTCCAGGCAGATGAGCTGTATTTGAGAATTGGTCTGGCAAAGGTTTATAATCCCTAGTTAGGGATACAATGTTACCGGAAGAAGAAGCTTCTCAAAATTAGGTTAACAACTCTTAATGCCTTTTTGGCAATGCTGTTACAGTGACCTCTGGGGCTTATATTGTTTGAAATGAGGTCCTTGACAGAGTGAGGGTTGTCTAGGAGATTGTTTCCATCCAACTTATATTTGGTGTTCTGATTTTTATTGCCAATGTATAGGACAGAGCATTTATTAGTCAAGATTGCACCAATTGCACCATCATTCATACATGGTCAAGGTATCCTTGCAAGAGCCTCATGAACTACATGAAGCTGAGAGACAGCCTTACCATCAAGCAAGGATGACACATTTGTTCTTCCTAGACCCAGCTTTACAGTTCAAGACTAAACGTGCAAGCATCTAAGTTTAGCAGATTATTTCTGATGGTTGAAATGGGCCAAGGCAACATTAACCTAATGGGCCCCACCATAACCGAGGAGCCGAGGTGGCACAGTGGTTAGGGTGCAGTACTGCAGGCCACTTTAGCTGACTGTGATCTGCAGTTCAGTGGTTCAAATCTCACTGGCTCAAGGTTGACTCAGCCTTCCATCCTTCCGAGGTGGGTGAAATGAGGACCCGGACTGTGGGGGCAAGTTGCTGACTCAATTTGCTAAAAATAAATAAATTGTAAACCGCTTAGAGAGGGCTGAAAGCCCTATGAAGCGGTATATAAGTCTAATGAATAAATGAATAAATGAATAAATGAATAAATGAATAAATGAATAAATGAATAAATGAATAAATGAATAAATGAATAAATGAATAAATGAATAAATGAATAAATGAATAAATGAATAAATAAATAAATAAATGAATGAATAAATAAATAAATAAATAAATAAATAAATAAATAAATAAACAAACCTTTAAGATTGTGGGATTCTTAGCTTCAAACCAAACCTGTCCTACCTTTTTGAGTGGGAACATATATGTATTTTAAATCTGAAATAACTGGTCCAGTTTTAGCTAAGGGCACCAGGCAAGAACAAAAATTTCATCCCTCGGCAAAGAAGATTTCATTAACTGAAACGTGTATTTGGCTGAGATGTTTTTGCAAAACAGTCAGAGAGAAGGCAGAGAGGTGAGAAAGAAAAACTTGATTGACAGCGAGATTTTTTTTAAAAAAAAATCTTTCTCTGAGGTTGGTAATGTGCTTCTCTTCTACTTCTTTTTTTTAAAGTAAATTAAAGTCTATTATCAAAGGAACAGATGAGAACAGAATGGTCATAAACCTGGGTGAGATCCAAATAAATTTTTGTCATGGGTAACTAGAGGAAAACTGAGTAAGTTATGAAGGATGTCAAAGTAAAGGTTCTATGGTCTTAGGTTAGGGGGCTGAAGGCTTAAACCTATGAAGAACAGTTGCTGTCAGGCCTGGAAGCCATCTTTTGCATTGGGCCTTCAGGCCTGCCACATTTAGTACTGTGGGAAATTGGGAGGGGGTGTGTCATATGGAGTATGGGAGATATATAGTCATAACAAAATTCCTTTCTCAGAGAGTCAAGGACATCTTGCCCTGGTGTGACTGGGAGGCATCTCCAGTTGGGATGGTGCTTGATTGGACCATGTGATGGACATGTGGATGGTGGCCAGGGACTTGAACTTTTGTTTGGGTGGGGAAAACCTGGAAACTTTCAGATTCAGGTTTTCCCAGATGTGCCAATATGACACTCTAATATCTCTAACATCTCTGGTTAGCTGTTCAGAAACTCTTGAGCATTTGGAATACAAATTCTACTTTAAAGATAGACATTATGCCAAGAAGGGGACTTCATCTAGATCAGGGGTCTTCAAAATTGGAAAATTTAAGACTTATGGACTTCAATTCCCAGAATTCCCCAGCTACCCATGCTGGCTGGGAAATTCTGAGAGATGAAATCCATAAGTCTTCAAACGTCCCAAGTTTGGAGACCCCTGATCTAGATTACTCCTTATCTGTTGTGGCCTGCCAGCGGAGCTAGCAGCAGATTTGGACAGGGAGGAGAATGGGCCAGTCCTGGAGTCTGGGGAAGGCTCTGATGAGGGCTCTGTGTCGGAGGCAGAGAGGAGGCCAGGGCTATATGCCAGTTATCAGCTGCCTTCAGAGTCAGACATCAGTGAGGCAGAAGAACAGCTGGAGCCTGTTCCCAGTGTGCGCATGCACAGAGTTGCCAGATGAAAGGAACACCTAAAGAACAGGGGTAGACTTGAGAGTAAGGCCACAGGTGAATGATGAATGGCTCCTCCGAGAGGAAATAAAAGAGGAGTGGAGTTTGCAGGAGACAATTAGTTCACTTAATTGGTTCGTGACCCTCCAAGACTCTTTGCCAAGTTTTGCAGATATTGGCCTGGCAGCTCTTCAAGCCACATAAGGTCTGTGATCGTAAATCCTCCCTTGAAAGACTTTGCTGGATGTGAATGAGCAGAATTCACAGTAAATTAATAAAAGGGGATTTTGTCAGGACAAGGAGGATGCTTCATGCTCTTGGGAAGTCTAGGTCAGAAGTTTACCATCAATTTATAACTGTACAAGTAGAAACAGATCAATGGTTTCTATCTGTACAGATATAATTGGAGGTACGATCTGGAATGGTCTGGATGGAATCTCCTTCTTAAACTGTTAAAAAGATTTGAAAGGAAAACAGATGAAGAAGAATGAGTTTCTCTAGCTTCAAATCTGCTCTACTAATGCAAAACCAAAGATGGTTTTGGTAAAGAGTTTTCTTGGAAGTTGGATTTTGTGCCAATGTCTGAACTCGGGAAACAAAAATTGGGAGTCCTTAAACCAACAACCTTTCATGATTTTGATCTGAGCTGATGGAAGGCTATTATCACAGTGGGGCTACCCAGCCTCTTTGACTTTGTTAGAATATTCATGACTGGGAGAGACATGGTAACAAGGTCAGCCAATGAATAGCATAGCAACTAAGTCAGCCAATGGGAGCTTAAACAGATCTGAGTCTGTGCTGAGAATCAAAACTGAAACCTATCTGTCTGCTCTGAACTCTGAGATTAAGCTGTTCTCTCCTGCTTGTGTTCTGCTTGTAACTTCTACCTCGTTGAAAGAATCTATACTATTGGTATTGTACATTTACCTTCATGCGTTAATATGTAGATAAAGAAGTTAATGAATCCAGCTGAATCAGTTATCTGTGCGTGCTTTCTGGAAGTGATTTTCTGCAACAAACTCTGCCAGACTTGGTGTTGCCATCATCAATATTGTCAACAGTATTACCGAGTTCTTTTTCTCCCTTTGAAATTTACTCTGATAAATGCAGCAACTAGAAAAGCCATGGAAAAGACAGACTACTTCTACTTTGATAAGACCTTGTTTCTTTGACAGAGAGATTGGTGTCACTGAACATATTAAAATTTAAAACCACTCTTCTACGATTCATGGAAAGGGTTGACAAAGTGTCTATTCATTGCACACCTGCGAAATCCACACAATATACTTCACTAACTAGACATTTTAGATGAAAGGTTGGGTTAGCGATAAATGCATTAGCTGTCCTTTATTTTTTTTATTTTTTTCCCATTTGTTTAAATATCTTTTATTGTGCCTTTCAGTCTCAGTTCCTAGAGGTCCACATTTAGCAACAGTTAACAAAAGTCAGTTCCTTCTTAATGTGGAAGTCAGCAATAATTTCTTTAAACATGGCTGAATTAAATACATCACAAGTGGTTCACAATTTAAGAGACAATCCATGGCATATAAATTCTATTGAGTTAGTTCCATTTAATGTATACAATGACCCTAAACTGTAATATGTCTTAACGTGTTACATTATATCAACTCATGCATCTAAACAACTGTATTGAAATGAGGACACATTTTTTAAAAAAGAATGACAACATGAAGAGACCACAATTCTTAAGCCAGACTGGGAAAAGTTAAAATAGTTGTGGATTTTAACTTTATTAGTCACTAGCCAATAACCGGGTGTTGCCTGGTTATTCATTTATAGTGGGGGAATGTCTGAACCAAACATAATTTCTAATGTTGGATTGTCCCTCTTACCAGAGGGGAGTACTGTGTAGCTGTTACTATGGTAACTCCACTGTGCTATACAGTAGAAGCCATTGGAAGGCACAACAGGCTGTATCTTAACAGAACACAAACCTCGAGGGCTGTTAGGGGTGTCTTACCCCCACAGTATTTGTTTCCAGAGAGTAAGTCATCTGTGTACCAAATTTGGTTGAAATTGCTCAAGGCATTCCAGAGTTATGCTGGAGCATACACACACACACAGTTGGAAGGGATCTTGGAGATCTTCTAGTCTAGTGGTCCCCAAACTTCGGGGCACCAGGGATCAGTTCTGTGGAGAGAAGTTTTTCCACAGACCGAAGGGGGTGTGGTTTTGTGTGCTGCCTGCATCCCATGGATGGAGCTTCAGTTGTTTATGCGGCCTGTTTTCTGGCATGCTGAGAACTGGTGCCAGTCCACAGACCAAGGGTTGGGGACTCAAGTTCTAATCCCACCCCTGGCCCAAGCAGGTTGTGGTTGTTCTGATCCAGCTCCCTAAAATGACAAACCCTATGAAGTTAACTCAAAGATTCCTTTATTGGGAGCACCAGCAGCCCCGGCAAAAAAGTTTCTCTCTCAACACAGGCTAACAAGTCCATCCAGCCTGAAGATGAATAGTTGTCTGCTACATCTATTCATCACCGCCCCCTGCCTTTTATCCCCAGAGCTAGGGTGAGGCTTCACTAGACGCAGTGGCTCTTCCTTCCCAAGGATCAGCCCATAGATTTCCACTGCTCTCCTCTCCTCTGCCTTCTGCGCATCCACATATCAGGCACTGGACCCAGCTGTTCCTCCTCATCAGCCACCTGCAGAACTGGGGGCTGTAGACTCTCCATGTGAGGGCTGATGGACAGCCCAGGCTCTCTCTCTCTGTCTCTCTCTGTCTCTCTTTCTCTTTCTCTGTCTCTGTCTCTCTGCCAGCTCCATTCCCTCTTCCCTCTCAGAACTCCCAGGTTGCCTTGATGCTGACCCCCAACTCCCATGCCTCCTCCTCCTCTGATTTGTCTGCTGGAGGGGCTGGTGGCCAACAGACCACAACAGTGGTCCCTTCCAGCAGTATGTTTCTGTGTTCTATGTTCAACCCTCCGGCCAAGTTGGGTTATAGCTACATTAAGGGATAATTTTCATCAGGCATGACCAACTGAGAAAGAGCTGCAGCTGATTGCAAAACATAATGGTGTCAATGTGCTTCCTTGTAGCTGTTGCCATCTGGCAAACCAGAGACAAACCGAGAGTCAAGGATTATGGGCTTGGGTGTTTTGGTTTTTTGTTTTTAGAATGGAGTACAACATTATCCAGAACAGGATCATTCACAATCCTAAAGCCTCCTTTTCCCCTTAAACCAGCTGGATCCTTCAGCTTTTTCACTGCACTGAGAATTCTGTTTGCTTGGAAGATGTTAGTTCCAAGTGAAGATGTGTGTGGTTGTGGGAAAAAGAGATTATTCTTTTTTTAAAAAAACATAGTAGCGGTTTAGTAAGAAATACTCTTTTAAGCACAGCTCTTCAACATATGGTATATCAGAAGGAGATCCAATTCTGGCTAATAACTTTATCCCCTTGATGAAAACCAGTAAAAGCTTTCGGGTTTTCTTATGAAATTATAATGGCATGTTATCAATCTGTTCTCTCTCCTTTAGATGGTGATTAGTTAACAGGCACAGAAAGTCAGTGACTCCCTGGGCAACCCAGCCTTGTTTTGCAGTGCCTGATGGGCCCCGGGAAGCTTGAAGGGAGAGGCTGAAGAGTTGTGAACCCAGCACCTCCCCATGCTTTGGTGGTGTGGTGAAGTGCCCTTATCGTGCAAACAACAGGTCCTATTTTTCCTGTAACAGTGTGTATTCCAAAACATTAATCAGCATTTATATGCAGCCTTTTTGAAGAGGAAATTTGCCTGCATAGATGTGAAGTGGAACTGCTTATGTGGCGGGGGGGGGGGGGGAGGAAACACATTTGCAAAATCAAGGGGGTGTATTTGAGGAGCTCTTTGAATTGGGAAGCTAGAGTTACTCGGGAGGCACTAGAGATGATTGAAGGATCAGGTGCCGTGTCAGGTAATAAGCCTAGAGGAAAACTAATGGAAAGAGAGACTTCATTCTGTGGTCCAACATTGGCTTTTCAGCCTGAGCTCTCCTGAGCATTAAGAATTTGAGATCAGCATGTCTAGAGTCCTGGACAGATTAAGCACTTAAATAAATTACTGTCACCAATGGTTCATGAGAAAATGTTTTCAGCTGCCCTTGAAGTTTCCCAACTTCATAGAATATAGAATAATAGGGTTGAAAGGGACCTTGGAGGTCTTCTAGTCCAAAGCCCCACTCAAGCAGGAGACCCCTGAAATAGACCATTGAAAATTCATAGGGCTGATGGAAAACTGAAAGGCTGTGGGTAGAAAGTTCATCTGAACCTTCCTCCCTACTTTTTATCCCAGAATACATCAATCTTTCTGTTAGTTATGGCCCTGACATGCATGAAGCCATTGGAAATAATTTCACCTCTCTGTGGTTTTGATATATTATCAGAAATACACTTGATGGAAATGCTAAGAAGGAGGGTTTCCCCTCCCCCTGGAACTGCTCTGTGCCCCTAGGAAACCTTGATTCATAATGAATATTTGTAGATCCAAGCTGAACTATGGAGTCCATGATGCTGTCAGACCTGGAAGCCATCTTTTGAGTTGGGCCTTCATGCCTGCCACATTTTCTACTGTGGGAAAATGGGAGGGAGATTTTATAGAGTGTGGGTGAGATATAGTCAAAATAACATTCTTTTCTCAGAGAGTCAAGGCCACCTTGCCCTGCAGCTGCAATGGTGTAACTGGGACGCATCTCCAGAGTTGGATGGTGCCTGTTTGGGCCATGTGATGGACACGTTGGTGCTGGGCAGGGACCTGAACTTTTGTTTTGGGGGGGGGGGTTGGGGAAAACCTGGAAACGTTCAAATTCAGGTTTTCCCAGATGGGCCAATATGACATTTCTAATAAAATGGAACTTTGAGGAAACTCAAGCTTCGGAGTCTTCTTTCGTTGGGGGTGTTACTTGGGACCCTGACATTATCCTGAATCCTCTTTAACAACTCTACCAGCTCCCCCAAACTCTGGGGTGCTTTCCGGGGTTCTGAGCTCCAAGAATGACAGGTACTTTCTAAGCTTGGTGGTTTGCTTGTAGATGTTATATAACCAAATTAGATAACATCATCAGTGCTAGACCTAATGAGAGAACCAAGGATCTCACATCTGATTCCTAAATAATACTATCATTCAAGAATGCGCCATCTTGGCCATTCAGATATTTGAGGCTACTGTTCCCATCAGTAACCATCGGGCTGGCTTAGATGCAAGTGTTGGTTCAAAACACTTGAAAAACACCAGGTGAGTGTCTTTGGCATTCTTTCCCATCTGTTCCCAACCTGTGCTACACTGGCTCAGTGATTAAGATGTTGGGCTTGTTGGCTACAAACCCAGCAGCCCAGGTTCAAGATCCAAGTGCCTTATGACAGTGTGAGCTCCCATCCTTGCCTCAACTCCTGCCAACCTAGCAGTTTGGAGGCATGCAAATGCAAGTAGATGAATAGGTACCACTTCAGTGTGAACAGCACTCTGTGACTTCATGTTGGCCACATGACCATGGAAATGTCTTTGGACAGCGCTGAAACAGAGATGAACATAACCCTCTATAACTGACAATCTTTCTTTCCTTCTTTCTTTCTTTCTTTCTTTCTTTCTTTCTTTCTTTCTTTCTTTCTTTCTTTCTTTCTTTCTTTCTTATATATATAAATGGCTATGTGTGCATGCGTTCCAGCGTAACTCTAGAACGTCTCAAGCAATTTCAACCAAATTTGGTATACAGATGACTTACTTTCTTGAAAAAAATACTGTGGGGGTAAGACACCCCTAACACTCCTCGGGGTATGTGTTCTGTTAGGATACAGCCTGTTGTACCTTCAAATGGCTTCTACTGCACTGCTATAAAATGGCTTCTACTGTACAACAAAATGGAGTTGCCATGGTAACAACTTCACAGTACTCCATAAGGGGGCTCTCTCTAGTAAGGGGGAAAATCCAACATTAGAAATTATGTTTGGTCCAGATAGTTTCCCCCTATAAATGAATACCTGGGCAATTCTGGGTTATCAGCTAGTTCTGTATAAAATGCTTCAGTAAGATACTCCAGCTGCATGGAACTGGGAATTGTGTTGAGCATTGGAGCTGTGCTAACTGCTTTACCATTAAAAAAAACAGGCTTGATGATCTGAAGGACAGCCTCCTTTGGTTTAAATCTGGGATGGCTACATCACAGCTTTTTCAACTGATAAATATTTTGAGAGTTCTATGGGATTAGAATGGATACACAGGGGCTCAGTGGCTAAGACGCTGAGCTTGTCGATCAGAAAGGTTGGCAGTTCAGTGGTTCAAATCCCTAGCACCGTGTAACGGAGTGAGCTCCCATTACTTGTACCAGCTTCCGCCAACTTAGCAGTTCGAAATCATGCAAAAATGATGTAGAAAATCATGTAGAAAAATAGGAACCACCCTTGGTCAGAAGGTAACAGTGTTCCATGTGCGTTTGGTGTTTAGTCATGCCATCCACATGACCACGGAGACATCTTCAGACAACGCTGGCTCTTTGGCTTTGAAACAGAGGTGAGCACTGCCCCCTAGAGTCAGGAATGACTAGCAGATATGTGCAAGGGGAACCTTTACCTATGGGATCAGAGTAGCCCAAATTGATTTTGGGGGGGGGGAATTTTGGGAAGCTGTTAAAGTCTACCCTCTAATTCTTGGGAGAGCTTATTAGTCAAGATCTCACCTGGAAAAACAAGTCTCTGGGGATTGGAAAGGCCCAGCAGAGACTTCATTTCTTTAGAGTCCTGCGAAAAAATCAGGTGGAACAACGGCTGATGACCTCTTTCTATTGGTCCACCATAGAAAGTGTCCTCACATATTGCATGACAGTATGGTATGCTGGTTTAACAGCTGCGGACAGGAAGGCCCTACAGGGAGTGATCAATTCGGCACAAGAAACCATTGGTTGCCCTCTAACACCACTGGATGACATCGCCAGGCCTTGCTGCTTTAGCCGAGTAAGGAAGATACTCAGAGATGATTCACACCCTGGTCAGTGTCTCTTTGCACTTCTACCATCAGGCCGAAGACATCAAAGCACAGCCAGCTGAACAAACAGGTTTAAAGATAGTGTCTATCCTTGGGCTATGAGACTTTTAAATATAACCTCAATCACTCCATGCACACGCTAGTTTTTTTCTTTTTCTTTCTTTTTCATGTCTGTTATAATTTTGCACCAGTGAGGTTAAAACCAATTTCGTTGTATTTAAGTACAATGACAATAAAGATTATACTTATACTTATAATTATAGTCAATCCCTCTTCCTCAACCAGACCTCTGACGTGCTGAACATGTCTATTCTCTCTATTCTTTTCAGGCTTTTGTTCAACCATCTTGGAAAGATTGTATGTTTTTTTTTATTTAAAAAAATTGGGGGCATCCAGCAATTGGAGATGTCTTCATCCACCTTGGGTCAAGTATTGCCATGGCCGTCCCATCTTGGGAGCAAAACAACATGTCTCTGTTTTCATCTGGTCTGTCATGTTCAATTTGCCCATGACTTCATAGCCCAAAATCAGGGCAGAAGTGATGGAACAAGGGACTGAAGACTCCTATGATTGCTTTGACAGCTTCAGTCATCTAGAAGTAATGCAGAATGCAATTTATATTTATACTCTCTGACCTTTTGCTCGGGGAGAAAAACTATCTAATGATGGGCAATGGTAGCAAGGAATGAAAGAGGTCTCCAGCATCTGGAATTTGTCTTCTTTCATTCTTGTCCTCCTAGCAACACCTTCCTTTTCAACCATTCAGTAACAGTCAAAACCAGATGAAACTGGAAGAGCCGTTGGGTTTGGCATAACAATTATTTTATCATCGGCAGGCATGGGCTTTGAGCTTAAGCCTTCCTCTCTTTGATTTCTCCTTCCCCCGAATAATTGACAACGACGACGACGACGACTACGATGACGACGACGACGACGACGACTACTACTACTACTACTACTACTACTACTACTACTACTACTACTACATCATCATCATCATCATCATCATCATCATCATCATCATCATCATCATCATCAAAATTGCTCTCCCTCAAAGTCTAAAAGACTTGTCTCTACGGACTAGACAATGGAATCCTCTGATCCCAAACTGGAAACAGTGGATAAGTAGGTTTTTATGCAAGTGGAAAAACTGAACATACCATCACAGTGGTTGTCTGATGCTTGTTTTCAAGATAAAGGTAAAGGTTCCTCTCGAACATATGTGCTAGACGTTCCCGACTCTAGGGGGCAGTGCTCATCTATGTTTCAAAGATGAAGAGCCAGCGCTGTCCAAAGACATCTCTGTGATCATGTGGCCGGCATGACTAAATGCCAAAGTTGCATAGAATGCTGTTACCTTCCCACCAAAGGTGGTCCCTATTTTTCTAACTTGCATTTTTTACATGCTTTTGAACTGCTAGGTTGGCAGAAGCTGGGACTAGTAATGGGAGCTCACTCCTTTATGCGGTGCTAGGGATTCGAACCACCAAACTGCTGACCTTTCTGATCGACAAGCTCAGTGTCTTAGCCACTGAGCCACTGTGTCCTCTACCATCACCAACACCACCACCACCACCACTACCACCGCATCCGTTTTCAAGATATCCTCCTATTAAGCTCAAATTCTGGTGACTTTATTACAATGGCACTGAAAAAAGTGACTTATGACCATTTTTCACAGTTATGACTTTTGAAGCATCCCCATGATCACATGATCAAAATTCAGATCCTTGGCAACTGGTTCCTATTTATGACGGTTGTAGTGTCCTGGGGTCACATGATCCCCTTTTGCAACTCTCTAAGGGACAAGTGTCTAAGGGACAAGTAGAATGTTGGTTTTCTCTTAAACCAGTACATAACCACAACATCGCATCCATTCTCTTTCTTCACTTGGGTTATATAGGGAAGACACTATTCAGCAGCAATGGACAGGGCCATCTTAACAGCATTATGGGCCTCTGGGCAAAGCAGTGTATTGGGGCCCCTACGACAACTACTCACAGGAATAAAAATGTAAATGGTCGATATTATTAAACACATATTTGCATGTTAGTATTAATTTTAAAAATGCAGTAAAATGTAATAAATGTGTTGCTGTATTTATATGATACAAAGTGCATTGAAGGGTCAACATACACAGGTTAGTATGGGGCCCTTTTGCTCATGGGGCCCACGGGCAAGGCCCCATCAGGCCCATGCGTTAAGACAGCCCTGGCAACACACTTTCTGTAGGAAATTAACTTGTTGTAACATTAAAGGCGAATATTTGTAGCTCCGAGCTGAAAGGAGGGCTCCTCGATGCTCTCTGAGCTTGGTGGTTTTCTTGCCGACGTTTCATTATCCAAACGAGATAACATCATTAGTATTGTAACATTGGGCTCCTGTCCAAGGAAAGTAGATTTCTGAAGGCAAGTATTGTTCAATTATGCATGCTTACTTGGAGGTAAGTTGTGCTGAATTCAATGGCAGATAACATCAATAGCAAAGATAAGCAATTTTAGGGGCCTTTGGGGACTTATTCAGTTTGTGGCTGGAAGGCCCCTATCAGATTATTAGAAAGAGAGAAGGGGAAATACAAGATTATGGGCAGTCGTCGTGTTTATTTGCTAATAATGCCGATGGAATACGGAGTCATGGTTTAAATTAAACATGAGGCAGACACCATGCTTTATAGCTTCATTATTACTATGGTTTGGCTCACAGTCAGCCAGATTTTTTTTCAGACTGGCATTTTTATCCACTTTTTGAGTCCTTCCTAAGAACCAGGGATAGGTAAGTGTTGTTTCATGGTGTTAAAGGTCGTGTCACAGGATGTAAGCTGTTTCAAGCAAAGCTACCTCTTGCAATTGACCGAGAGTGATTTTGTCAATGCCAATAGCAATAGCTTTGATTTACGGTCCTCTTTAAGACGTTACAGAGTCAGTATATTATCACCAATGATCTGGGTCCTCAGTTTACTGACCTTGGAAGGATGGAAGTCTGAGTCAACATTGAGCTGGTCAGGATCGAACTCCAGACTGTGAGCAGAGTTTGTCTGCAATACTGCATTCTAACCACTGTGCCACCATCATGATATTCAAGTGTTGCTCCAGATGAAGTGCCATTTCAGAAGAGCTTCAGAAGATCTGAAGAAGCTTCTTGGATGAGAAGCGAACCATCTTCAAAGAAAAATCAGAAAGTCCAGTTGCCTCTTGAAAAAGCACCTTTGGGTTTCAAACAAACGGACAACTAAATGTCTGAACAATTTGTATGAAATGTTTGTCCAGCCACTTGTCTGGAATGGTATAGGGTCTCCTGCTTGAGCAGGGGGTTGGACTAGAAGACCTCCAAGGTCCCTTCCAACTCTGTTAGTCTGTGGTTCAGATATTTTGGAATGGCACCCAAGGCATCTATTACTAATGGTGCTTTCTTTTCTTTCTTGTGCCATGCTCTATTTCTATGACTATTGTTATGATTATTATTTACTATAAAAACTTTTGCCGTAGTCTGTTTCCATTACTATTGTTGTGACAATTATTTAATGCAAAACTTAAAAAGAATAAAATAAAACCAGATGGGGAAGAGCCATTGAGATGAATGCTCCTCCTTCGATTTCTTCCCCAATTTAAATGTAAAAGAACACTATATTAAAAAGAGAGAGAGAGAAGAGAGAAAAAAGAAGAATCAAATGAAAACCCCTTTTTGAAATAGCAGTCAACAATGGGTCGATGGAACAATCTTTTTTCTCCTCCTTTGCACAGAGAGTGGTTGCCCGCTGATGGACATTATGATGATGATGATTACAGTTCTGTTATTATTATCACCATGATCCCCCTCTTATGACCCCTCCCTTCTGTCTTCCACCTGTCTCTCAATGGGCTTCAGTGCACGCTTCTTAATTTTTATATTCATCGCTGAGACTAAATGGCTGCTCCTTGTGTGTGCCGGCATGGCCAAGCTAAGCAAATGAATTGGAATTTCTTCCACCAGGATTAATCTGCCCCCCTACCCCCCAGATGCCCTGAAAATCCTGGGCCATGTGCTTGCAACGTCATCTAACCACCTCGTGTCCCTGCTAGCCATAACTGTCATTAAAGTGCTGCCAGGGAGAATGAAAAATGACAGAGGAACTCCGTGGCTCCCACCGCTGACCTTATGTATTATTAGACTGACCTCCCCCTTTTTTTGGTACGACCGTAGGAAGGGAGGGGAGAAAAGGCCTCACTGGGTATCATCACAGTGTAAAGGCTGAGACTGAACTGGAGGGAAAGAATCCAGGGAAAGAGGGAGGGGGAGAAAAATAAAGGATCAGGAAAGCAAAGCAAAATTTATGCAAAACTAAATGGGTTTCTAATATTTAAGCAGAAGGGAGGACATTTGGGGATTAGCCTTTGAAAAGAGAAGGAAAAAATAATAATAAGGTGGGACATGGAGATGCATTCAGCAACGACAAGTCTGTGTGTGTGTGTGTGTGTGTGTGTGTGTGTGTGTGTTGCATTTCTGCCGATAAATAAATGAAGGGCAACTAGTGTAGACCTATTTCAAGCTATTTAGCTCTCATCAGCTAGCCATACTCTTTCTGGGATTCGAACTTGGGCTGTTTTTACATATTAGGCAGTTATATTAACCTCTAAACCACAAGCTCTCCTCCCTTATCAGCTGAGCCAGGGGAATGATTAAATGTTTTGTAAAAACAGCCCAAGTTTGAATCCCAGTAAGGGTATGGCTAGCTGATGAGAGCTAAATAGCTTGAAATAGATCAATACTAGTCTCCCTTCATTTATTTATCAGCAAAAATGCAACACAAAAATGGTTTGTGTGTGTGGGTGTGTATTTATTTATTCATTCATTCATTCATTCATTCATTCATTCATTCATTCATTCATTCATTCATTCATTCATTTGATGGTTTGTTTCTCCTGATTCATGGAAGAGCAGGGCCTATGCTTTGGAAGCAAACCCCCAGACTTTCACTCTGATATGAAAATGACACCTCACTCCCTCAAATCCATGTTGCTGTGTATGTGGCAGAGAACCGATTAAGGGCATGAGAGATGGTATCTGTAGCTAATATGACTGGCACAGAGATGCCACACACTGAACCAACATAGGTTGAAGCCAGTGCTGAAATCCATATTTAGCTAAAAATGATTTATTTCTAAAGGTTTTTTTTTTTGCATTTAGAACTAAGAGCTTCCTGCAATACTGACCTCCATTGATGTAAAAAAACTTTTTTTAAACTAGATTTAATTAAAAAGGGAGGCCACACATTTCAGGAAAAGGATATCGTGGAATATTTCATTTCAATTGTTTAAAAGCAGGCAGGGTGGTTCCAGAGGAGGGCTCCTACCAGTTTTGACCGGTTTGGGTGAACTGATAGTGATTTGCCAGCCTGGGTCGCCAGAACCATCATTGGCCCAGGCCTGCCACGCCCCCGAACCGGTCCCCCATTTGGCGCAGCATGACTTTCTTTTCATTTTTTAATGTTCTGCGCATGGACAGACCTCTTTATGGACAACTGCACATGCGTGTGGAGGAAAAATTGCATGTTCAGTGAACCAACAGTAATGCCAGCAGCAACCCACCCTTGGGTGGTTCCTTACTTTTATTGTTGTTATTTTGAATTTATTGCAGACACTTTGGCTTTTCGCTTGTTATACTGTTTTTAAAAGTTGTCTAGATATTCTCTGAATATTCAACTAGTAAAGAATAGAATAGAATGTCTAACTCCTTAGTATCAGAGCGTGTTAATTACTGTATAAGAAATACTAATGATCTAATGATCATTTCAAAAAATCCTTTCTTAGTGAGGACCTAGAAACCAAGAGAAACATACATGCCAAATTTCAAGTTTGTAGGCTTTATGGTTCTAGAGATTTCATGATGAGTGAGTGGTATTTGACTTTTATACATATAGATAAGAGTGCCAAGGATACCCTTCCGAGAATAGAGTCTTTAATTGTTTTGCAAGGAAATGGGCATAAGAGTATACTTTTTAATAAATGCTATTTATTTATTTATTTATCCATCCATCTCTTAGCTTTTTATCCTGCCTTTATTACTTTTTAAGTAACTCAAGGCTGCAGACATATTCACTACTTCTTCCTCTTACTACTTTTTGCGGACAAAGTTGCCGAGCTAACTTGTTTTGTTGTTGGTCAGCTTTGTTACTACATCAGGGCACGAGGCTCAAGTGTTATCCCACATATAGAAAGTGTTGGTGTCATTAGCAAAAACACAAGAATCTGAAGATTACAGTCTAGGAAGAACCTTAGTAAGTCTTATTGTAGAGATAGTTGTTGCTTCGGATCATAATGTAACTAGTTCAAAAAAACAAAATTCCAGATACATTTTGAGCAAACCTGCTTCAAATAAAACCAGACAGGTACTTACAAGTGCAACGAGCAAACAAAATACATCCAAAGGTTTCAAAATAAAACTCATCAATAATGACAACAGCAGCTTTAACTGAGAAGCAAAAAAAAAAAAAATTGGCTACAGAGGGAATTAAAGGCATGCTAAAGAAAGATAAGGATATTTCAAGGAAGAAGAATACTTTCTGTCTTTCTTCAATGCAAAAGATGAAGGACAGACAAAGAGGCCTTAACTGTCATTCTGGGGAGGCAAATCTGAAGAACTAAGTCAAGTTGTAATGTGGAGAAATGAAATTTATTGAAGGAAATCACCAGGTTTCATGTTCCCCATTCAAGAGTGTTCAAGAAGTCCGGTGTAAAATTATAATTGTGTATCATAAATAATAAACATGCCCTTCCCCTTGGCTTATGTACTAGGAGATGACAAAATCAATTGGAATAATCAAATCTAATTGGATTCCTTTTAATTGATTTGATGATTCGGAAAGGTTTCATTTTTTAAGTTATAAAAACCCTATTTTCCGAGTCAATACAGGAAATTGAATAGATCCCAAACGAGGCATCAAATAGAGATGTTGAATTGAATCGTCTTAGTTTTCCAAAATGATTTGAATCAGATTGATTATTTGAATCTAACTGACAATTCAGTCTGATCAGAACGCATCCCGTCTGAAAGAAGAGAGGGGAAAGGAGAGGAAGAGGAAAGGAGTAGTGGAGCGGAAGAGGAAGAAGCAAAGAGAAAGGAGAGGAGGAAAGCAGAAAATAGAGAAGGGAGGGTAGGAGAAAGAGAGAAAGAAGAAGAAGTAGGGTTATGCTCAAATATAGTATTATATGTTTAGGGGAAGATGGAATCATAAACGTTATAGGATAACATATAATACTAATAATATTTATGACACATATATATTTATGAATGTATGTATGTATTTTAAAAAAAGAACACATCCCATTCAACATGACTAGAAGTTAGGTAGAAAAGAAAGAAAATGTTTTTTTTTTACTAACATGATTAAAAGTTAGAATAAGAGATAGAAGTAAGGGAAAAGGGGAAAAGTCACCAAAAATCAGATGTTCAAGATCTTGTCGCATACAAACGGACAAAATACTGGCGCATAATACACCAGACATCACACTGGTTGAGAAAAATAAGGTTACAATCATAGACATCGCAATACCAGGTGATAGCAGAGTTGACGAGAAGGAATGTGAAAAAATCACGAAATACCAGGACTTAAAAATAGAAATTCAACGACTATGGCATAAACCAGCAGTGGTAATTCCAGTGGTAATCGGCACACTGGGTGCTATTCCAAAAGCACTGGAATTACATTTAAAACAGTTAAAAATTGACAAAATCACCATCAGTCAAATGCAAAAAGCCGCACTGCTTGGATCTGTACGCATATTACAAAAATACGTTACGACGTCCTAGGCCCCTGGGTGGGGCCCGACTAGTAATCAATGCCAAGTCTGATGAAACAACTGGCTGCTGTGATACAATTGTATAATAATAGTAATAATGAAAATTTCACACTTGGTGTACATGGATGATTTGAAGCTGTTTGATAAAACAAAAGCTGAACTGAATTTATTAATTGAAAGCACAAAAGAATTTAGCCAAGACATTGGTATGCAGTTTGGAATTGACAAATGTTCAACAATGGCAACCAAAGCAGGCAAGGTCATAGAAGATGATGGAATAGAACTTGAGAATGAAGAAATGATAAAGGCAGTAAAACCAGAAGAAGGCTACAAGTACTTGGGGATTTTAGAGGCCTCTGACTTAATGCATAATAAAGTCAAGGAATTAACTTCAGTCAAGTACATTCGATGAATTTGCAAGATATTAAAGTCCAAATTAAATGGAGGAAACATCATAAAAGCCATAAATACCTGGGCTATACCTGTGATTCGATACTCTGCAGGAATAATTGACTGGATCCAGATGGCGTTGGACAATTTGGACAGAAAAACAAGGAAGCTTATGACAATGAATCATGCTTAGCATCCTAAAAGTGATGTTGACCGATTATATCTACCAAAAGCAGAGGGTGGTCGAGGACTCCTACAAGTAAAACAGACTGTGGAAGAAGAAAAACACAGCTTGAATGATTGCATCCAGAAAAGTGAAGAACCAATGATTAAGGAAATAAATAAAGCAGGCCTTTTAAAGACAACTAAGTCAAAAGCTTAATATAAGAAAGAAATAATTGAGAAGCGAGCTGAAAATTGGAAAAACAAAGCTATGCATAGCCAATACTTGAAAAGTATTGAAGGCAAAGCTGACCAAAAGCTAACTTGGAACTGGTTAAGATCAGGAGCACTGAAAAAAGAAACAGAAGGCTTTATTTTGGCAGTTCAAGAACAAGCTTTAGCCACAAACTACATGAAGGCAAAAATTCAACATGTTACCACCAACAGCAAATGTCACCTCTGTAATGAGAAAGACGAGACAGTTGACCACTTGATCAGTGGGTGCAGCAAAATTTCAAAAACTGACTACCTACAATGCCATGACCGCGTTGCTAAGATCATTCACTGGAAATTGTGCCAAAAGTTTGGATTTGAGTACAGCAAAAACCACTGGGAACATCAGATTCAGAAGGTTTTACAGAATGAGAAAGTCAAGATCTTGTGGGACTTCAGAATCCAGACTGACAGGCACTTGGCCCACAACACACCTGACATAACAATAGTTGAAAAGAAAAAAAAGTATGGCTCACTGACATTGCAATACCTGGAGATGCACGAATTGAAGATAAACATCAAGAAAAAATCACAAAGTACCGGGACTTGCAAATTGAAGAAGAAATCGTGTGTTGTCCCGATTGTAATTGGAGCCCTTGGAGCAATACCCAAAGGGCTACCTCGCTATTTGGAAATTTTAAATTTATCAGACTTGAACATTCTGATTCTACAAAAAACTACACTACTTGGAACAGCTTATATCCTCCGACGTTACCTTAACAGTTCCTAGGTCCTTGGTTAGGACTCGAGCTGTTGAGCTACCAACCAGCCCCAAAGGCTGTGAATCTCACCAAAGATTAACCACGTAATAATAATAATAATAATAACAACAACAACAACAACAACAACAACAACAAGAACAACAGCAATACTACTACTACTAATAATAATACTACCTTTTTAAAAAAAAGAACACAACCCATGTTTTCTAAAGTTTTTTTTTAAGAAAGTCCTTGAGCAAAAACTTTTGAGGAAGCACCTGAAAAGTTGAGGATTAGATGAAATTCTGTTTATATACTCTAGTTTAAGATAAGTCATCTGAAGGATGCTTTCTCTCACCAGGTCAATAGATTCCTGGAAAATGTGCTAGTTCATGGCCCTGAATTAATTGGAAATATTCTAGATTCTCTTCTGCATGAGCTTGGAAAAATGGTTATCACTTTATACTGAAGATGGGAACTTTTTTTCCATTTTTTTTGGGTTGGACACTGCTGATGGAACCATGAATCATTTAGTTGCCTTAATTCATTATATTAAGGGGGGGGGGTGCATAAGCGTAGCAGCATGCCTTCCGTCCCTATCCTACTGTCCCCATTTATATGTACTCTTTGTGTGTGTTTATGACTATGTTTTGCTTATTTATATCCATTTATTGTGCCATTTTTTCACGTGCCCATGTCTATGTCTATACTGATACTTGTTTCCTCGTACTTGTTGACAAATAAATAAATAAATAAATAAAGAGTAAAATTGACTAATATTCAAACTTGTGATCTATATTTTGGATTTTTGAATCCAAGCATAAGGGGAGGAACACTAAAGTCTCTACAGTGTTATTTAGAACATAGAAAAATAGGGTTGGAAGAGACCTTGGTGGTCTTTTAGTCCAACCCCTTGCCCATAGCAGGAAATCCTATATCACTCCCCACAAATAGCTGTCCAGTCTCTTCTTGAAAATAGTACTGGAGTGTTGGAGTCCTCTAGTGTTGGAGCACCCATAATTTCCAGATGCTGTCAGGAATACAATAGAATTCTTTATTGGCCAAGTGTGATTGGACACACAAGGAATTTGTCTTTGGTGCATAGGCTCTCAGTGTACATAAAGAAAAATAAAATATATTCATAAAGAATCCTAAGATACAAAACTTAGTGATAGTCATAGGTTACTAATAAGCAATCAAAGCATACTAGGAAACAAATAAAACAATATAAATTGTAAAGATACAAGCAACATGGTTACAGTCATAAGTGGGAAGAGATAGGTACTAGGAAGGATGAGAAGAAGAATAGTATCAGTAAATAGTTTGACAGTGTTGTGGGAATTAGTTGTTTAGCAAAGTGACCGCATTTGGGAAAAAACTGTCCTTAGTTGCTCTGCTGTGCAGGGCCCTAGAGCATTGTTATTTTTTCCTTAGTTCCAGGTTGGATCTCTCTTTAATATTCTTCCACCCCTTACTTCTTGTCCTGCCCTCATAGTGGTTCTATCCACTCCTGGAAAAGGCTTCGGGAATCAACCTCCAGGCAAAATCCGGAGCAGGAGTCCCGGAAGCAGTTTGTGACTTTGTACAAATATGTTCTGGTATTTCCTGCAACACATCTGGAACCCATTGTATTGGCTCTGCCGTTCCACTGGACTATTTCAGTGATGTGGAGAAGGTGGATCTGTTGCTTGGTTAACAGTCCATATTAATCTACCCAGGCCTCGTGCTCTGGAGAGGATACTCCAGCTTTGACCTTTTTCCAGAGCACGGCACCACAGTTTTTTGAGACTGAAGGATGCCAGTGAGTGCCCTCATGAGCATTGGGGAGTTGGTTGACCCCCTTCTTCTCTGTGGGAGCCACTCAAGTATTGGCATGTCACCCCTCAGCCTTCTCTTTTTTAAACTAAACAAATCTAGTTCCCTCCATTGTTCGTCATCAAGATAATCTTTCAGACCCCTTATCATCTTCGTTGCTCTTCTCCTCACTCTTTCAAGGGTCTCAAGATCATTTTTTTTGTATGAAGCAACTTATTCTCGGGGTCCTTCATAGGGGTAATGAACACGTTGAAACCCTTGAAAGAGGCACTCTCGAACTGAGATGTCACTGGATGCAAAATTGATTGGTGATGCTTCCTTTTAGTCTGCCACTGTTGGTCCCTTTGCCAAGATGTGAACAATTGAAATGCTTTTGTAAAAATTCTTTGTGTGTGTGCGTGTGTGTGAAAGAGAACAAATCTTGAAATGCAGCCTCCCTACCAGCTTCTTTGGTTGAGGCATTGATCTGATACTCTTTGGGCTAACTCCCGGTCTGAAAAAATAAGCATTTTATTATGAGTTATGACAAACTGCAGAGAAACACAGAGAGAAAACTCCATAAGGAGGATCTGTAAAGTGTAGAGCGCAGAGCGAGAGGCCAGGGCTGGGAGGAGGAGGGAGAGAAAAAACGCTCTTGATGGCTTTGAAGGCAGAGTGTAGATGACTTGAAATGATAGGTGTTAGTGGAAAGCTTGATATAATCAACAGGAGGGGAGATTTCAAAAATGGCAGAGTCTTCTGGGAGCTGAAGATAGAATAGAGCTTGCCAGTTGGAGGTGTCCTCCCCTCCCCTCGCCAATCAGATCCCATCGCCTGAGCATGCTTCGGTGTTAATGTGCAGTCCCCTCTCCATAAGGGAATGAATTGCATGATTACAGAAGAGCACTACAGCTCTTTCTTGCTCTCTTCTTGAAAGTGGAGATATTATTGAGGAAGGGGATTTTCCCTCCTTAGGCTAGCATCTCGGTGTACTGCAGAGGCAACCGTCGCAAACACTGAAACAGGCCATTTTCCTCCAGAGGTCATATTCTCCTCAGGGCGAATGGATCTGTTAGGAGGCCTGGGCAGCCTGCCAATATCTGAGAATCCTTCTGGTATTTTGTAAAGGGACTCCAATATCTGCTGGGATACTCCATTTGATATTCTTCTCACTTGCAAATTACATTTTTCAAGGTAGACCCTTTTCTGAGTACCAGCAGCGGGAAAAATAAGGAGGAAGCAGGGTTGATCTATTCGCCAAAGCACCAGAGGGCAGGACAAGAAGTAACAGGTAGAAGTTCATTAAAGACAGAGCCAACCCAGAGATGGGTTCCTACCAGTATGGACCGATTCAGTCAAATAGGTAGTAACTTGGCTGGACATGTGACCATACTGGTTTTATACTGGGTGCTGCCATCTTTATTTTGTGTTCTGCACATGTGTAGAACAATCTTCACTGAAAAAAAAATTATTATTTTTTTGCTTTTTAATGGTGTTCGCATGCACAGACTTTTTTCCCTTGGGTTCAGCCTGGTCATTTCTCAGGGTCTGAAGGATATGGGGAGAGGGTTAGATTTTCAGACTGGCAAACAATCTATGAATGCAACCTTACAATAATATAGAATTAGATGATCTGGTCATGCTTTCTGTCTGGTCCACCTGGTAAGGTTGACAGAGTGATCTTGAAAGTCAAGGTATTTTCAGGGCCTTAAAATGCAGCTTGCCGGGAGATCAAAACTTGGCTTAGGTCACGTACTACCATATGTGGTGGGCATGTAGAAAGGCAAAAGACTACCGGTGAAAGATTCAAATGTATTTGGAGAAAATGACCAGACAGAAATAGGAATTTAAACCAGAACTATTCTTATTAAGAATGATAAAAGGTCAAAGTAAAGGGTTAACATATTTAACATTACAATATCATAACAGCAGCGAGAATAACTTATGCCCAAAAAATGGAAGAGTGAGAACATACCACTAGAAAGGGAAATAATAAAGAAAATATGAAACTGGACGGAAGGTGATAGACTAACACTGGAGCTAAAAACTAAAGGAGAGACAATCAAGAACGTAAGGGAATTAGGTTTATTGAAAAGAAAAAAAATATTAATTGTAATTGAATATACGTTGTACAATTAAAGTGAGGTATTTAGTTATATTAGATGGAAAATCTGTGATTGTAAATGTAATTGAGAATATGGATGCAAAAATACTGGTAACCAAACAACATGCTGTATGTCATGGATGAGAATTTTTTTAATGTTTTTTTTAATGTTTAAAAATAAAAAAAAATTGGAAAAAGAAAAAAAAGGAGACACAGAATACTATGAGATTTGGAATAGATTTTACCAATGGTTGGATTTGAGGAATAGAAGACAGAACAGAAAGAACGAGGATGTATAGATCGAAAGAAGATATAATATATGTATTGTATTATGCAAATGTAACATTTATAAGGGGTTAAGTATGTGTATATAATTAGTAATGTATGCGGAATGCATAATATATTCATGTTCAATAAAGTATTTAAAAATACTTTATTTTTTTGTATGGGGGAGATAACGCCAGGATGGTTGCACCATGTCCAACTTTTACTTTTAACAATAAAGATTTTTTTTAAAAAAAACTTGGCTCAGGCCGTTGATGAACCTATATGTAATTTTCTATGCATCTTCTTTTACATAGGAGCAATTCATGCCACACCTACTTGGGCAACACATCCTGGGAAAAGGATTACTCTGTGTATGTCAAGAAGTGTAGTGTCTCCTAAAACCCCCAATTCTCCCAAGAATCCACACACGTCCCTCCATCGTTCCGAATGCCAGCCTCTTGGAAAGAGTGGGAAGAATGTCGACCGAACATACGTCTTGACCCTTCTGAAGAGTGAAATAGAGACAAGATCTTTGGCAACTGTACCACTCTGAAACAATCCCTGCTTTATTTGCCCAGGGAAATGGCGTCCTGCCCATTCGTCAACGGAGACTAAAGACATTCTTCTTAGAATCCAGGAATGCCTTCATGAAGTCATGAACTTTTTCAGCCTCGAGTGCCAAAAGGAAGAATTCAAATCGGCGTCCCGATGCAAACCACTCAGCGTTGAATATTCTTACGGTGCACTCAACACAGTGTCCAGAATATGGTACTTTAATTAGACTTGCTGATATGCCAACATTTCAGTGTTCATGTATAATTCTTTAAAACCCAACTAACATTCTTCTTTTTCCATTATCTGTCTCCTTCTTCTGCTAACCTTAGAAATAAACATCATTGAACAAAGAAAGAAATAGCAAATGAGCTGTCGTTCCCTGCTGATCTCTCTTGATCTCTCTTTACTTGGGTGCAAACTACAAGGACTGGGACTCAGTGGCTAAGAGGCTGAGCTTATGGATCAGAAAAGTCATCAGTTTGGTGGTTCGAATCCCTAGCGCCACGTAATGGAGTGAGCCCCTGTTACTTGTCCCAGCTTCTGCCAACCTAGCAGTTCAAAAGCATGCAAGTAGAAAAATAGGAACCACCTTTGGTGGGAAGTTAACAGCGTTCCTTGCGCCTTCAGCATTTAGTCATGCCAGCCACATGACCAAGGAGATGTCTTTGGACATGGCTGGCTCTTGGGCTTTGAAATGGAGATGAGCACCGCCCCCTAGAGTTGGGAATGACTAGCACATATGTGCAGGGGAACCTTTACCGTTACTTTACAAGGAGGAGGAGGCAGTCAAAACAAAGAGGGAGGAGGGACAAAGCCAAAATTGGGGTGCAGACCTTCAAATTCTCTGCTCTTGTTTTTTTGTCCTTCCTCTTTTTGTCTCCCAAGCGATAGAAACACATTCCTTTCTTACTCAATCTCTTACAGGCGAGGTTTGAATTAACTTGAAGGTTGCATGAAATTAATCTCAAAACTGCATGTCCTCTTCAGTCTGTGGGTTGCCACCTTTGCCCTAAAAGCAGAGTCTACTTCCATCAGACAAGGATAGGAGGCCCAAATAACTTGGGAGGGGGAAAAAAAGGTTGGCTAGAAGAGGTAAGATAGAACTGAAATTGATTAAAAATTTACTCACCTTTCTCACTTCCTTCTTATTATCAGCTACGTTTATTATTTCATCACTGTGTTTTCAATACTGAATGATGAATATTTACTTATTTATTAGATTTATAGCCAGACACCATAAAGAGCCTAAAAAGGTATCCCTATCTTCCTTCCTTCCTTCCTTCCTTCCTTCCTTCCTTCCTTCCTTCCTTCCTTCCTCCTTCCCTTTCCTCCCACTCCTCCTCCTCCCCCTTTCCCCCCTCCCTATCCAGGATTTTGGCTCCTTTGGCTAATAATAACAATAGCAGTAATAACAATAATAATTTGGACAGTCTCTCTTCGTTTGTACAGAAGAGACAGCAGATACAGGCTTATAAAAAAACAAAGTTTTTTATTTTTTTTGTTACATAATTAAAATTCTTTGTGAATAGTGTTGTCTGTTTTTCCCCTTTAACATTTTCACATATGCATAATTCACTTTATATTATATTTCCATTTCAATTTCAGCCGTATTTCTTTTCTTCTCATATTTTCCAATTTTTATTTTTTATTATATACATAACAATGCCATTTTTTCTTCTTTTTAGAAATAAATCAAATTTATCATTTCCTTTCCATCCATTTCTATTAGTAACAAGTCTCTTCAAATTAATTTGCACACTTACAAGTATTAATATCATTCACACACTTCTTCATTAGTTACATGCTATTGCCATCTTTCAGATATTTCATTTCATTTTGCTGATCCCCTATTCCTAAATTTTCTTTTCTCTTTTTCTTCTTTTTATATGTCTTTTCTCTTTTCTTCTGCATCTTTTCCATCCCTTTTCGATAGATTGTTTGGATGACTCTCCCCAAAGTTTTGCTTTCCCTCTTCCCATTTTTTCTCGCTTTATTTTTGGCCAGTTTCTTTTTTGGATACCATTTTCGTTTTTTCCTCAGGTTGATACAGGTTGTCCTTGACCTACAACAGTTCATTTAGCGACCATTCAAGTTACGATGGCACTGAAAAAAAGCGACTTATGACCATTTCTCACACTTACATTACAGCATCCCTATAGTCACATGATCAAAATTCAGATACTTGGCAACTGGTTCCTATTTATGACGCTTGTCATATCCCTGAGGACACGTGACCCCCTTTTGCAATCTTTGAACAAGCAAAATCAATGAGAAGCCAGAGTCACTTAACAACCATGTTACTAAGTTAACCACTGCAGTGATTCGCTTAACAACTGTGGCAAGAAATGAGACGGACCTCACTGAACAAAAGTTTCAGTTAGCAACATCAAATTTGCACTCAGTTATATTCATAGGTCGAGAAATACCTGCAGTAAAGAAAAGTGATGGGAGATGGGTGGATAGAAAGTAATCTTGTTATACTTATCCATCACTTGTCGAATCAGCAATTGTAGCTAAGATCATGCCACAAAGCAAGCTATTGATTGGTTCACAAGTTGTTGAGCCTGCTTTCACCCATGTTCACAAGCCACAACACTGCAGCTCACACCTCTCATTAAGCCCCGATGGCTGGATTAGTCAAACACACTAAACTCAAGCTCAAAGGAAAGCTCAAATTGACCTTTATGAGCACCATCAATTAAACCCTGATGCACATGGTTTGCCGTTGTATTTTTATATTATTCCTGTTTTCGTTTCTGTTTGACAAATGACAATTAAAAAAAAATACATTTGCACATGTGTAGCAAGAGATTTAAACTGAACATTATCCACTCTGAATTTTTAAAAATAGGGAGAAGGACACTTGACTCATCCATTTCCATACCTCCTATTAAAACAAAATATACAGGTAAAATTCCCTTTCACATAAGAAAACCCAAGATGTGCAGGGGGGAGGGATTTATCCCAAAGCAAGTTTGTATTGTATTGTGTGTTTGAGTGAGCCAAATAGTTGCCAAATAAACAGCCCCTAAGTCCTCACATCTTCCTTTCTGTTCCTTCTCCTTCCTCCTTCCATATCCGAATCAAAGCTCAAGGGGACATATTAAGATTTTTGTGGAGAGAAAACCCTGCCAGTTTAGATCCCTGTGGTATATCCAAATTGGGCGCGTTCTTATTTTGATCTCAAAGAATAAACCATAGTCGCAAATACAGTATACGCACACCTCAGATACTCACATATGCCTGAATAAATCTAGGATGGGAACATACTCATAGAAATGAGTATGTTTTAATAATTAATCTAATTGTTAGCATTGGGTAGCTCATTAAGGAAAAGTGCATAACAATCGCAAACACACACACACACACACCACAATTTGACAGCTCTATCCCGAAGGCCTTTTTATTCTCTCCCTTTTATCATGCTTTCAATTCCCCCAATTGATGGGGCTGGACCTCCAGTTCCAGGCCCTGCTTCTGACTTTAAGGCAGAAAGGTTGTGGTATGTGTGGGTGTGTGTATTGTTTAGAAAAGGGTCTCCTAAGCACTTCATTTGATTTGCAAAAAGTGAAACAGGTCAACAGAGGAACTCCTTCAAATGCCCCATACGTCTAGAGGCTTCCATTCTACCTTCTGATTTGCTGTGCTGAAACACGCACATTGCCCTACTCCTATTTTTGGGTGTGTAAAACACTCTGTCTGGTTACTGAGACAATCCAAGTTCTGGTTTTCTGGAACCTGGAACTGACATAGACTGACCAAATAGCTGCTCGGGGTCACATTATAAAGCAGATAGGGTGGCATAACCTACCTACCTACCTACCTACCTTCCTTCCTTCCTTCCTTCCTTCCTTCCTTCCTTCCTTCCTTCCTTCCTTCCTCTCTCTCTCTCTCTTTCTTTCTTTTTCTTTCTTTCTCTTTCTCTTTCTCTCTTTCTCTCTTTCTTTCCCTTTCCTTCCCTTCCCTCTTTTCTCTTTTCTCTTTCACAGAATACTATCCTTCCCTACCCCCAAGATCTCACACAGTCTATATGCCTCTTCAGATGGCAGCATTGGGCTGGTCTTACCTAAGAAGAGTTTGTCCTCCTTAATGTTTGGATGGGAGACCACCAGG
Source organism: Thamnophis sirtalis (assembly GCF_051295495.1). Lineage (NCBI taxonomy): Eukaryota > Metazoa > Chordata > Lepidosauria > Squamata > Natricidae > Thamnophis > Thamnophis sirtalis. The sequence continues at coordinate 19,013,376 of NW_028261382.1, forward strand.
AAATGTTTAGGGCTTTAGATTGGATGGTGAAGTTGAGGGGTGGGGGAGATTTCCCTCATGTTGTAAAGAAATTCCCCAGGGGTCAAACATCAAGATCAAGAAAATTTTACCTTCATTTTTTTCAACAGGCTGAAAATCTAGCCATGAAGTAATGATGATTAAAAACCTTTGCTCTTTTCCAAACTGAATGTATTCTCCTAGGGTACTCATATGTAGAAATTGGGCTCTTCACTTTTTCCTCTCTGGGCTCTTTCATAGGCTGAGTGGTGGTTGATTTAATCATGGTTGATTGAGTAAAAGCAAGGCAAGGAACCCTCAACATGGTTTACAAATGAAAATAGCTGGATTTTCCAACAATGTACTAAACCAAATAGAAGTCAGTTGGCTGCATGGGATCTCTATGCTTAACCAGCTAAGGGAAAGGCATGGCAGCCCCATTTAGAAACAACGTGACCCATGGTTAATTCTAACCTTGATTTCTGCTGCATGAATGATTAAGCTGCCCACTGTTTAGGGTTCTCAAACTCAAGTTTTCACAGTCCGGTGATTGGATTAAACCATGTTTAAAACCACCCGAATTCAATGCAGGGAGACAACTCCTCCCAAAGTAACTCTGGTTCACCAAGTTCAAGGTGTGGCAGGAATGTCAGTCTATTAGTTGGGAGGGGACTGATCAGGTTAAACTGTTGTGCAACAGCAGGAGTCACTGTGTTTGCAGAAGGTGCAAGATGTGGCTAGTTGGGGGTCCAGCTACTTGTGGGAATTGAACCCTTATCTTTCCATAGGGTGAGAGCCTGACCTGAATCACACAAGGTTCGTTTAGGGCAGGGGTCACCAATCTTTCAGACTTCAGGGATCACTAAATTCATAATTTTAAATCCCGCGGACCACTAATATGATCTGCCTAATGACCGGCTGGGTGGGCATAGCTAGGTGGTCATGTGACTGTGTGGGCATGGCCAACTCAATGTCACTCACATCAAGGGGTGCCTTACCAGCCTCTATTTGCCCCTCCCCTCCCAGCCACTCCTCGTCTCCACGCTCCTTAGGGCCCCAACAGGAAGCAGTTGCTGGAACTAAGCAGCCACCACGAGAAAGGGTTGGCACAACAGCTCAGTTCAAGTCTAACCGAGAAGGAGGCTCAGCAGAAGCACCTCACTGAGGACTACGAGCATATGCTTTCCAAGAAGAGGGAAGACCTGTGGGAGTGCAAGGCAGGTACTGGTGCCTGGAGGCTCAATGGGCTGAGATGGTCAGCCAGTTCCAGGCCATGATGCAGCCCCGCTGGAACGAGGCCCTCTGACTCTTTGCCACCAGCAGTGCTTCCCTCCAGCCTTCGCCCAAAGCCTCACACCAGGAGGCCGAAGCAGACCACAAGTTGGAATTTCTGCCCCCCTCCGACCCACACAAAAAGACCCCGAAGGGGGAGGCATTGGAGCAACACAAGCGTTCATTGCACGTATACATCCCAGGCTTTAATTTGAGGGCCCCTGATTTAGTGCAATATAGAAAATGCAAATACTTTTTCTGCGGACCACCAAAATTTTCTCACGGACCACCAATGGTCCACAGACCACCGGTGGGTGACCACTAGGTTAGGGGGTGAGATAGCATGTTCTGCAAAGCAGAGATTAAGCCTTCCTCCTGCAGGGTGAAGCCAAGGAGCCAGCCAAGGAATGAACTCAACTACCACCTCTTCAAACTGACCTAAATGCTTTGGTCAGCCAAATGCTCTGATAATGGGAAGGGGTGTGTGTGTGATTGGAGACAGACCCCCTCCCCTTCCCGGGATCCTTTTATTGTCTCTCTAATTGGGGCCGAAGCAGAGGAGAGAAGTGGGGAGGGGGAGAGGCTGGGTGTCAGAAAAGCAGCTGACCGGTGGGATTGACAAGGACGGGCTGGGTGTGTGACATCTGAAAAGAGAAAGAAGGCTGTGCGGGGGAGGGGGGAGCGTCTGGTGGGTGGGGGGTGTCGGAGTCCAATGGAAGGCAGGCCCAAGGGCGCAGGGCTGTTGCTAAGAGACGGGATGCTGGCGAAGTTTTCTTGGCAGTGTTACCCTGACCTTATGCAAATGGGGGGCTGCCAGCGCTTTGTAAAGGGGGTGAAGTTTCCACCCGCCACGTCACCCATACCTGGCACCCAGCCTTTTCTTCTGGTGTCCTCTAAAACATACTCAGCAGGAGAATGGTGACAATGCATGACGGAGGGAAGGCGAGATGGGAGGGGTGGGAGGGAAAGAAATCAGAGTTAGGGGCAGTTGAGCCGGGGAGGAGGGGGGAGGAGGGGGACGGATGGGCTCCCTGACATGACATTCCAGGGTTGGCAGCCTTTCTTGTGGTCAGCATCTCTGTTTTCTTCTCCCTTCTCCTTTTCCCCTTCCTTCCTTCCTTTCTCCCTCCCTCATTGACTCACTCATTCACTCACTTTCTCTCTCCCTCTCTCATACACCATCTCTCAATCTCCTTCCTTCCTTCCTTCCTTCCTTCCTTCCTCACTCACTCACTCACTCACTCACTCACTCACTCACTCACTCTTACTTTCTCTTTCCCTCTAATAACCCATCTCTCAATTTCCTTCCCTCCCTCCCTCCCTCCTCCCTCCCTTCCTTCTTCCCTCCCTCCCTCCCTCCCTCCCTCCCTCACTATTCACTCCCTCATTCACCCACTCTTACTTTCTCTTTCCCTCTTATACCCCATCTCTCAATTTCCTTCCTTCCCTCCCTCCTTCCTTCCCTCCTTCCTTCTTTCCTCCCTCCCTCATTCACTATTCACTCCCTCATTCACCCACTCTTACTTTCTCTCCCCCCTCTCTTATACAGCATCTTTAAATCTCCTTCTTTCCTTTCCTTTCTTCCCCCCTCATTTATTCATTCTTACTTTCTCTCTCCCTCTCTTATACACCGTCTCTCAGTTCCTTTCTTTCTTCCTTTCCTCTCTCTCTCATTCACTAATTCATTCACTCATTCACCCATTCTTACTTTCTCTCCCCCTCTCTTATACAGCATCTCTTAATCTCCTTCCTTCATTTCCTTTTCTTCCTTTCTGCCTCCCTCCCTCCCCTCCCTCATTCACTCCCTCTTACTTTCTCTCTCCTCTCTTATACACCATCTCTCAATTCTTTTCTTCCCTCCTTCCTTTCCTCCCTCCCTCATTCACTAATTCACTCCCTCATTCACCCACTTACTTTCTCTCTCCCTCTCTTATACAGCATCTCTCAATCTTCTTCCTTCATTTCCTTTCCTTCCTTTCTCCCTTTCTCCCTCCCTCATTCACTCACTCTTACTTTCTGTCTCCTCTCTTATACACTATCTCTCAATTTTTTTCTTCTTTCTTTCCTTCCTTCCTTCCTTCCTTCCTTCCTTCCTTCCTTCCTTCCTTCCTTCCTTCCTTTCCTCCTTCCCTCCCTCCTTTCCCCCCTTTCATTGCAGCAACCTGCTGAATCCAATTCTCCCATTTGCCTGCTTTGGGGTTGAACCACCCAGGAACCCAAGGGGCTGGCTTTAAAGTGAATATGCGGGTGGTTGGGTGGATGGGAGAGAACCTAAGCTTAACCTTTGGGTGAGTGAAGTTCTTAAGCTTGCAGTTGAGTGATGCAGGCATCCCATTGAACGTAGATTCTTGGTTTGGGACCATTATCACCTGCTCTCCCAAGCTGAGAAGAGAAGACCAAGAGGACCCTTCTAGCATTTGATTCATTGAAAGGCTTACAACTCTCTGACACCCACCTCTTCTTGGAGGTCAAAGCAAGGTCTAGTTTGGCCAACCCTCACAACAACTTGGAGAGGTAGTGGTAGTGTCACTGCCATACTTTCTATTATTCTACTTTGCCTTTTCTATTGTGGGAAAATGGGATGGGGGGTGGGATTGTACGGAGTTGGATGCTATGTAGCCATAACAAAATTATTTCTAGAAAGCCAAGGTCATCCTTGGTCTTTGCATGGCAGTGGAAGATTGGACCATGTGATGAACTTGTTGGTGTGGGGGCAAGATCTTGAAGTGGGGAAAACCAGGAAGCTTTCAGATTTGGGTTTTCCCAGATGTGCCAACATGGCTCTCTTCATAAATTGGAACTTTGAGCAATTCTTTGCCTTGGACTCTGATTTATTTTTGGATGCTATTTGGAACCCTGACAGGTGGGCTCCTGTGGTCCATGACTCACACGTGGGTCACAGTGAAGACCTTCAACCACCAAATTGTCTAATCTCATCTGACCTCACCATTTGACTCCAACCTTGAGGGGAGCAGGATTAAAACTAAGTGAAAGGAGGAAGAGTCTTTTCAGAAACTCAAGGAGGCTCAGGATGGGATGTTTATTCTGCATATGCTCAGAAACAACCATGAACTGTTGGGTTGTTCTGCTTCAGGATGGAGGGTTACCCTGCTCTCCAAGAAAGGGGCAGGATCTGGCAAGATTATTAAAGTAGAGCCCCATGCCAAGTTCTTACTCAGCTCAGGACTGAATCCTCCCAAAGTTGATTAAGCCAACTTTGTTAACCCAAGTATTGAACAGCAGCAGAGGGTTTTGTGAACTCAGCCAAGACAATTAAAAAAAGAACAAGTGAAAGAAAAACCTGAAGAGCGAGAAGCATTTTCCCAACCGGTTAATTTCCACACAATGACAGAGAAAGCAATGGTCATGTTCTTTGGAGCCTTAAAACAGGAAACATCAAACTATTTTAACCCACATTCATGGTCTTGAGCAGTATGGGAAAAATGTAGCTTTATGTTTGTTTGTTTGTGTTTGTTTGTTTTGAATAACTGAAAAATGAAAACAGAATCTTCACCTCCTTCAGTAAAATCTGTTGCTGGAAAAAACAAGAACAACTTTCCCTGTGCATAGAAAGTAACAGTTCAGGGGAAGGGCTGGAATAGAGACACTTCAGCCTTAACATTTGGGAGGAAGGAAGGAAGGAAGGACTCTTTTGATATTAAGTCTGTGATTTAGCTACGCGTGCAAACCTTCAAAACTGTGCAAATCTAAAGTTTTATCACTTGTCAGGTCTGTGATTTCATGCCCTAACCTTAACCCACCCACCCCCCTCCCTCCTTTTTTCTTTCTTTCTTTCTTTCTTTCTTTCTTTCTTTCTTTCTTTCTTTCTTTCTTCTTTCTTTCTTTTGTTCTTTTGTTCTTTCTGTCTTTCTGTCTTTCTTTCTATCTGTCTTTGTTATTTTCTTTCTCTCTCTCTCCTTCCTTCCATCCTGTCCCTCCCCCTCCCTCCCTCCCTCCCTCCCTTCTTTCTTTCTTTCTTTCTTTCTTTCTTTCTTTCTTTCTTTCTCTCTCTCTCTCTCTCTCTCTCTCTCTCTCTCTCTCTCTCTCTCTCTCTCTCTCTCTCTCTCTCTCTGTTTCTTCCTTTCTCACCTTCCATCTATTATTCCATCTGCTTACCAACTGTAAAATTTGAAAATTGACAATTTCCTTCTTTGACCATTTTTTCGTTTGGGGTTTATAGCACTGATTTTCGTCCCAAGTTTGGCTCCTTAAGTTAAAACACTTTCTCTCTCTCTCACACACACACACACAAACACACACACACACACAGACACGAAGGATCAGTTGCACAGGATGCTAATAAAGACCTTAGGATGGATCCGTCGAGATTCTTCTCCCATCCCGGACCTGGCAATATATTTGAAGATCAAACAATGAAATGATGACAAGCAGCTTCTAGACTTGCATTTGAAGACATTGGAGATCGTTTTTGAAAAACCCCTCCCCCGCCTCAGATGGCCCAGATGGTTTGGACTATAAGGGAAGTGTTAGCAATGCAGGCCCAGACTGGCTATAAGTGTACATTTGTGTCTGTGGAGTTAGTGAAGTCTCACTTTTGCACCATTATTCTGGTCTTGTTAACCCAGCCCTGGTTGGCTGGTGCTATTAGAGGCTAATAAGGGAATCATTAACTGAGACTGTTGCATTGTCATTGCTGTGTCCCTGGAAAGCTCATTGGGCTTCTGTCACTCCCCCCAGGCCATCCCAGAACCCAACAAACCAACTTGGATAGCACGCTTAGTTCTGGAAGTCCTTGGATGCTAAACTCCACCTGTATCACCTATCTCTTCCCACTTATGACGGCAGGACCGTAACTTTGTCGTCGCTTGCATCCTTACGATTTATATTAATATTGACAATGTTTCCTGTTTGTTTATTTGTACCCTATAACTATCATTAAGTGTTGTTCCTTATTATTCTTGACAAATGTATCTTGTCTTTTTATGTACACTCTAGATCAGTGTTTCTCAACCTTGTCAACTTGAAGATGTCTGGACTTCAACTCTCAGAATTCCCCAGCCAGCGAATTCTATTCTATTCTATTCTATTTCATTCTATTTTCTATGTTTTATATTTTCTATCCTGTCCTGTCCTGTCACCTGGAGTCTGATCGCGCATTGCTTGCTCTTTTTAAGGAAAAGTCTTACAACGGATGTCTAAAGTTATAGACTAAATCTTTTTCTCCTGCCTTAAGGCGTCCACCTCTCCCCACTCATCCATTCCAGGGGTGGTTGAGCAGATGTAAGAGCAGCATATGGAGGGGGGCAACTTGAAGCCGCCCTCGCCCTGAGAAAGGAAGCTGCGGTTCCTCCCACCCCTATAGTCCTTGGAGGCGGATGGGAATCAAGTGGCGGGGAGTGAAAGGACTCCACGGCCCCGTCGGTCGGAACATCGCTGGGCCAGGCGAGGGCAAAGCTTCAAACGCCCATCCATAATTACAAACAGCGACTGAATTTCGCCCTGCCAAGTTTCATCATCCCAAAACCGAAAGCGCCTCCTACGCAATATTAATCGTCGGAGGGAGGCTCAGGGGTTGCGGAGAGGCCGAGACGGAGGGCCGTCCCCAAATGAATAAATACCGCCGCGTAATCCAACCGCAACTTCTCTTTCTACGGCGTGCCGCTCTCGTTGTCTTTCCCCTTGCCCGGCCCTGCTGAGTTTTTTTGCGCCTTTCCCCATTGCTTCATTCCTGGGTCTTCCGAATGCGATAAGAAAGAAAGAAAGGAAGGAAGGAAGGAAGATAGATAGATAGATAGATAGATAGATAGATAGATAGATAGATAGATAGATAGATAGATAGATAGATAGATAGATAGATAGATAGATAGATAGATTTTTCTTTTTGGTCTTTGAGCCGTCCGGTTTGTCACCAATCGGAGGCTCAGAGCACGTGGGAACGTGGCCCGCATCCAGACGCGCACACGGGGTCAGGAGAGTGGAGCGGACCTCTTGCTGGCTGAACAAAGGGTGGCTGTTCCCACGAGCCTCCTGGTGGCTGGGGGTTCAAAGGGGTTCAAAGCAGCCCACCAAGCGCCCTTGGAGCCAACTTGGGGCGGGCGGCGGGTCGGGGAAAAGTTGGCGTAATGTTTGCGGAGGGGCAGCGCCGATTATCGGTAATTCGGTGTAGGCTGAAAGATCGGTTCCCCTGATCTCCTTCAATTTCATATTTTAGGTTTCATTCGCTGAGAGTTTCTGCGCCCGAGACAAATTCCTTTAATGTCCAATCACACTTGACCAATAAAGAATATTCTATTCTATTCTATTCTATTCTATTCTATTCTATTCTATTCTATTCTATTCTATTCTATTCTATTCTATTCTATTCTATTCTATTCTATTCTATTCTATTCTATTCTATTCTATTCTATTCTATTCTGCTCTATTCTGCTCTATTCCATTCCATTCCATTCTTCTAATGAACTTCTACATTGCCAGCATAATATTTTGCTTCCTAGGATACTTTAGCCCCCCCCAATCAGATCCCATTATTCATTATTTTATTTTTCTCTCTTTTTTGCCTTTAAAATCTCCCATTCTCTAGCCCTGGGGACTCTCCCTGCGACTTTTACTCCACTTTCCACACCGGCAGGGATCAGTCCTGGCAACTGGGGAGTCACCTCTATCCTCAGGCCGCAGATTCGGACCCTGAAAGCACCTCCTCCCCCACCCCCACCCCGAAATAAAACCTCAGCCTCTCAGACAAAACCTGATTCCACGCACTTATTTCTAACGTGTCGGGTCGGGAGAATAAAAAATCGTCCAAAAGGGGGATTCATCTATCCACTCTATGAAGTCTTTGGATGGAATTGGAGTTCGGTTTATACTGGCGTGAAGATGAAAACGAATTTATTTTCCTTCTCTCTTCCTTTGCAGCTTTGCGGGGGGTTCGACCCACTCTGGAGGGGAGGGTGTCTCCCTCCCCGCAGGCCACTCTTAAGTCCGATCCTCTGTCCAGGGGGTGGAGGGAATTCGAAAGAGGAGTTCAGTGATAACTACACACAGACTTACCTCGGAGTAAGGCGGATTGAGTTTGATGAGAACGGGTTCCGGGTCGAGCTATTTAGGGGAGCAGGGCGCGCTGTCCCGCTGCCCTGCGTTAACCAATAAGCCCCGGGGTCGCAGGAGCCTTTGGGGATGGGGGAGGGGGGAGGGGGGAGGGAGAAAAAGCCTTTTCTTAGGCAAGTTTGCTTACAAAGAAGTTAGCCCAGTTCTCAGAGACAGCGGTGCGGTTGTCTTGGGATGGTCACGAGTGGGGATACTTGGCGACTCAGCCGGCGGTGTCTGTTGCAAAGTCCAAATTTCGCCCGCGCGGAAGATTCGCGAACTTTTTTTGTCCCTCTATGTGTCATTTACCCACTCTTTTTTGGATCTCTTTCCTGCTTATCAAATCTTCCTTCCTTCCCTCCTTCCCTCCCTCCCTCCCTCGGTCTTACTTTTTCTGACCATCTCTCAATCTCAATTCCTTCCTTCCTCGGTCTTACTGTTTTTGACTCTTATACACCACCTCTCAATCTCAATTCCTTCCTTCCTTCCTCCCTCCCTCCCTCTTATTTTCTCTGTCTTATACCCCAACTCTCAACTTCCTTCCTTCCTCCCTCCCTCCCAGAAACTAATAATACCATTTATTTACACATAGATTCAGCAACCTACACATTCAAAAATCGCCTAGCCCGACATGTATTCGGTTTAGCACATTGGACAGTAAAATTGTTAATATTATTATTATCCTTATAATAAGGATTAAAAAAAAAAACAGAACCAAAACCCAACCGGCTTAAGAGATGGTTCGGGAAATGTTTTATTTCCATCTTCCAAACTCCCCCCACTCCCCGGTTCGGTTCTCCTGGATTTTCTTTTCCCGACAAGAAACAGAAACACGTTCAGCTGCTGAGATGCTTTCGCGGGGTTTATATTTAATACTCCGCTTTAAGAAATAATACACCCTTTCATGCGCAATTTTCCCCGGTTTCAAGCACGCAATTGTGGGGAGTGGTAGTGGGGGAAACCCCAAAGAAACGTTATCCTCTTCTGTATAGGAATTAAGGGAATTTTTAAACGGAGATTTTGAAGGGATGCATTAAAAATAACGGGGCGAGGTCGCTTGCAGAAACTGGCGTGAAACGAAGGAGCGCAGAGTTTGCGCTCGATCCAAACCAGATTTCGCGCACCTGTTTGTAAGGGTTTGCGTGCACAAGCAAAAACGCATGTTGCTCCCACGCAATCAGGTGTTTAGAACTGCCGAAATAATAGTAATAATAATAACGTTCTTTCTCCATTTTCCATTTAGGCCAGCCCGTCCCGTCTCCTCTCCTCTCCTTTCCAACACAACCTCTCTTATCTTTACCCAGTCGTCTTCGGGGTGACGGGCTGGAAAAATCGCAATGCGTTTATGTGTTTGTGGGTGTGATGTTTTTTTAAACTCAATTTCTTCACCTTAAAACGCGCAAGCATCTCACCGAAGCGGGTCACTTGCGGAGGCAAAAATAATCTTTATCAACCTTTCCTAATTTCAGTGAAAGGTTTTTATGCCTGCGTAGAATTCTTCCTTTGATATTTGCGGGGTTTAAATAAGAGCCGAACCCTTCAAATCTATATAAAGTTTATTTGCAGAAACCCGAGTTTCTTAACTCTATCGCTCTGGGAATCCTGCCCTGGCATTCTCCGTTTCTCTTTTCAGATGCAATTCTGGGATGATTCCCCCTAGAATTCAGTGGGGGTGGGGTTTATTCCAGAGAAAACGGACTTTTAATTCCCTCCAGCCTGCCTTCAAGACTTCAGCGAAGTTTCAATATTTTGGAGGAGGCTGCTGTTGCGTTGATCTTCTCCAAAATCTGTTTGAAAAAAAAAAAAAGGATTTCAACCAACAAAATCAGTGACTGTAATCTGAATTCAAACCAATGAATTAATCCTAATCCCCTGGTTTGCCCACATTAGGGAGGAGGCAAATTTAATTTATTATCATTTAATTAAGGTGAACTGCTCCCTCCCCGGCTGTTGGGTGGACAGATTTAGTTTATTTCGATTAAGCATCCAGTAAAGGACGAGGATTCCTTGTTCCTTTCAGATCCAATATTACGGAGCGGATTACAGTTCAGATCTGGGTCGAAGAAAACCAAACTTTCTGAGAGAAAGAGGGGGGAGGGGGTGGGAGGGAGGGAGGGAGGGAGGGAGGGAGGGAGAGAGAGAGAGAGAGAGAGAGAGAGAGAGAGAGAGAGAGAGAGAGAGAGAGAGAGAGAGAGATGATTATTGTAACTGGTGCCACATTTATGTCAGCATTCGAAACTGGTTCAAAATTCTCCTACTGAAACATGGGGACTGGTCTATAGGCTGATGTTTTCTGGATAAAATGAGAAAGGTTATTTGGAGGAGATTATGCTTTGATCTGTCTTTCCAAACACCAGATCTGATATTTCAAAATTTAGTTTTGAAAGCTACTCTGGACTGCATTTTGAAGCAGAAATGTTTCAGTTGAAATTAATGGAAAAAGCCTTCCTTCCTTCCTTCCTTCCTTCCTTCCTTCCTTCCTTCCTTCCTTCCTTCCTTCCTTCCTTCCTTCCTTCCTTCCTTCCTCCCTCCCTCCCTCCCTCCCTCCCTTCTTTACTTCCTCCCTCCCTCTCTCCCTCCCCCTCCCTCCTTCCATTTCTAGCTTTTTCTCCTCCCTCCCTTCCTCTTTCCCTCCCTCCCTCCCTCCTTCCTTCCTTCCCAACCAACTATAATAATAGCAATAATATCTGCCTCTCCCAGGTTCTTGGGAAGGACGATATGTGGAAAAAAATACCATATCCAGTCTAAATTTCTGGTTGATTGTGCAACCTACAATAATAATATTATCTGAGCAAGAATGTGGGCACAATCTCTCTCTCTCTCTCTCTCTCTCTCTCTCTCTCTCTCTCTCTCTCTCTCTCTCTCTCTCTCTCCCTCCCTCCCTCCCTCCCTCCCTCCCTCTCTCCCTCTTCCTCTTCCCCCCTTCTACCCCCCTCTCTCATGTCGATGGTGTGTGTCTCTGGAAGGTTGAACTTGTGGAGGGTTTTTTTTTTTTTTGGCTTGTATAGGGCAAGATAAAGTGGCGAAGTGAGCTGGGTGTCCTCTCATCCTTTGGAAGCCCAGTTCTCATTCTCTTAGCAAACGGGCAGAGGAGCTGGGCACTAATATGGGTAAGAAGTGGAGAATTATCGGTGCCTCTGGGTACATTGACCTGGAAAGCTTTCAGTCCACCGCATTTGAACCAAAGTCCTTCTGGCTGTTTCTAGTTTGGTTTGGTTCTGTTTTAGAGAGGACAACATGCCACAAAGCCCATTTTCCCTAAACTTGTAAAATCCTGTCTTAGAAGAATGAAAAGTAGAGGCACCGCGATTCCAGACTGCAGAAAAATAAAATAAATAAAAATAAATTGGTGCAGGAACTCTGGCCCTTCTTTAAATATACCAATCCTACATCTTTGGAGGTTTAACCTTCTCTGCAGCTCAAACGGAACATGCTCCTGGGCAGTGATGCAATGCATTATCATTTATTAATACCCAGTATGGTATGTCGTCTTTCTGGAATAAATTATCCCCTCCGGGCAGTTCAAGCTAATGAGCAAAACTATCAAAAGAAATGTTGCAACCACCACACACACAAAACTATTCACATGCCTGCAACCAAAAGACCACCTGCAGAAAAGCTAGTAAATTTAAAGTGGAAAACAGCAATTCCAAACAGCTGTCCCATAAATAGTCCCTATATAATATGTTTTACCAACTTATGCAAAGCTGCAGGCAGATGTTAATGGAGGGTTCTTTTCTTTACAAAGCCAGTTTTGCAATGTTGTTTAGTATCTGGATCTGCACTCTGATTAAAGCCATCATCTTGGCTCAAATATGCTCAAATATATTTTACAGAAGGATGCAAATTGTGGAAAGTTGTCAAGAAAAAAATGGACAACCATTTCTTTGAGATGATATGAGGATATGATTTTGCTTTGGGCTGGACTAGAAGACCTCCAAAGTCCCTTCCAACCCATGAAATCCCAAAGCATTAAAATTATATTTTTTTTATACAATATAGGAACTCATGTCATACAGAACTTATTACATATGTGAGACATACTACCTACTGCAGAGACTATATCCTCCTGCTTTTAGGACAATTTCTTCACATATATGGAGGAATCCAATTTCTAAATCATTGTTCCTCATCTTCCGCAGCTTTAAGATGTGTGGACTTCAACGCCCAGAATTCATTTTAAAGTTTCCGAAAACACTGATCTAAGCCATCATGGAACTTTTGGTTTTGGCTTAGTATGGGTACGAATGGAGCCACTGTGAGTTACCTACAACCCTGGTTAAACAAACCATGGTTTCGTTTGATGAGTCATCCAGCACATTCCATCCCACATGCATAGGGTCGGATGGAATGTGGGGGTGCCTATCCATTCAGGATGGTAGTAATCCTAAACAACAACAGCAGCAACAACAAGATAATAATATGATGATAATGATAATAACATTTTTGAATTTTCAGTTGACTGAGTTTGATGTTTAATGAATAAAAGCAACAATAATAGCCTTTATTTCATTCAGCTGCTGAGGCTTCTTTTTGAGTAAATCGGGATCATAGCTCTGGAAGCTGCAGCTCACCTTTCTAGCTTAGTTTGCATGGCCTTACAGGAGCCACTCAACTTTAGCTAAAATCCTGCCTGGGCATGAAAGGACTGTCCCACCTTGCAGAGATGTTGAACAAGACCCAAATGCCTGCCCACAAACTTCTCCAGGTGAGCTGGATTGCAAAATTCATAATTCCTAGTTTACATTCCCAGAGGCTGCAAGTATTGAAATGGGGGCATTAGGATTCTTCCGGCCAGACTATCGTCTGATGGATTCACCCTTTCTAGCAATGCCTTAAGTTGGCTTGTCTAGCCACAGCATTGCTGATTGGACACTGGCTTAGCTAAGCCAACACTTTGTCGGTTCCATGAATCCCCAGCTAACTATCTCAGCAGACTTTGGAGCCTCTTCTTGAGAAAAGCAATTCATATATAGATAAACTTTGGGCCACTTCAAACAAATACTTTCTCCTTTCTTTAAGATAGTATCCTTGTCCTTCTTCCCTCCTTCCATCCCTCCCTCCCCCTCTTCCTTGCTCTTACTTTGTCTCTCCCTCTTTTACATTATCTCTCAATCTCCTTCTTTCCTCCCTCCCTCCCTCCCTCCCCTCTCTTCCTTGCTCTTTTTCTCTCTCCCTCTCTTACATCATCTCTCAATCACCTTCCTTCCTTCCTTCCTTCCTTCCTTCCTTCCTTCCTTCCTTCCTTCCTTCCTTCCTTCCTTCCTTTTGTCTTTTTATTTTCTTTTGTCTATATTCTTTATTCTTTTTGTATTTTTCGCACTTATTTTGCTACATTTTTTCTTTCTTTGAATGTATTTATTATCCATGTAAAATCTATTCATAAACCTTAAAAAACAGATATTAATAGTGTTCATGAACTTGGGGTTTCCTTCCTTCCTTCCTTCCTTCCTTCCTTCCTTCCTTCCTTCCTTCCTTCCTTCCTTCCTTCCTTCCTTCCTTCCTTCCTTCCTTCCTTCCTTCCCCAGGTCAGCGCTAAATAAATTTCCCAGCATGTATTAAAGGAAGATTGTATTTTATCAACAGCTGACCCAGGCTGTCATCTGATCCTTTGTCTTGGCTCTTAAGTATCATATTTATTTAACCTACTGGGGGGGCCACGATTGGAAGCTGTTTCCCCTGCTGGCAGGAGCTGCTGCATTACACACTGCCCCAGGTATCCCCATTGATTTGTTCCCACCCCAAAGTCTTTGGATCATAATTTAACACAGCGGCAGTTCTTATATGGGTTGAAGTGTGCGCGTGTGTGTGCGTGTAAATAGGTTGAGGGCCTGAAGCCGAGAGGAATTCACAACATTGGAAGGGCCCATCTGCAGTTTGGCAAGCAGTCTTTTCACTGCTTAAAACCTAATTTGCTTTATTGGGTTTTTAACACGTGTTAAGACACAAATCATACTTTTTTTTAAAAACACACACACACACACACACACACACACAGAGAGAGAGAGAGAGAGAGAGAGAGAGAGAGAGAGAGAGAGAGAGAGAGAGAGAAAGAGAGAAGATGGCTTTGTTTCCAGGACTAGAGGTACAATTAGCATTCAATTTGATGAGGAATTCTACAGATGAATTATGGAGTCTGTCATCTACGCTTCTATAATTGTCTGGCTTGGTTCTGCAACCCAACAAGACAGACACAGACTTCAGAGGATAATCAGAATTGCCAAAAAAACAATTGCTACCAATCTGCCTTCCATTGTGGAGCTGGACATTGCACAAGTCAAAAAGAGGGCTGTGAAAATATTTACAGACACCTCACATCCTGGACATAAATTGTCTCAACTCCTACCCTCAAAACGAGGCTATAGAACACTGCACATCAGGACAACTAGACCAGGAACAGTTTTTTCCCGAATGCCATCACTCTGCTAAACAAATAATTATCTCAACACTGTCAAACCATTCACTAAGGCTGCATTACTATTACTATTAATCTTCTCATCATTCCTATCACCCATCTCCTCTCACTTATGAGTGCAGGACCGTAACTTTGTCGCTTGTATCCTTATATTTATACTGATATTGATTGTTTCCTGACTGCTTATTTGTACCCTATGATTATAATTAAGTGTTGTACCTTATGATTCTTGATGAATGTATCCTGTCTTTTTATGTACACTGAGAGCATCTGCACCAAAGATAAATTCCTGGTGTTTCCAATCACATTTGGCCAATAAAGAATTCTATGCTATTCTGTTCTATTCTATTCTGCTTTAAAAAAGGCAATGAGAACTTTGTTAATAGAAGGCCTATCAATGTGTGCAAATGAAGTAGAGAAAACTGAGAAGAGGCACAAAATAAGGTTATCACCGACTTACCCATTTTTAAACTTAAAACAACAAAATCTCTGTTGAATCTGTCCTTTTTCCTTTCACAGAGACAACCCTCCTCAAACCCTGTTAAGAAATGAGAAAGGGAATGAAACCTGTATTTTGACTCCAGCAATTCATGTTTTGGTGATATTCTGCTTTGAAAAATGGAGGTTCCATTTTACCCATTGTGACGACCCAAACGCTGGAATTATCCAATACCCCTTTGGCCAGGTTTATGAAATTGGCCACAAACACCAGGCTATCAAAACATGAACCATAGTTAAAGCTTATGAAATCTAGGGAGTTGTACAAGGACAGCTGACTTTAACAGGTGTGGTTAAAGAGGTTGTGTGAATCTAGCCATTATTTTTAATATAGAGGTTTTGATGATCTGCTAAACCAATTAACAATTGGAGACAGAAGCTTTGAGCGAGGACAGGGGTCAGCAACCTTAAACATTCAAAGAGCCACAAAGGTCCTAACTGGAAGCCCCCCATTCAATTCTGGAGCCAACTGGAAGTCCGGTTTCCCCACCATAGAGTCTCCTCCTAGCGCAGCATCCGTTTTCCTCTACCTTTGCTAACCGAAAGCCCTATCAATTGTGGAGCTGACCGGCAACAGGGAGCCACAGCAGAGGGATGAAAGAGCCACATGCAGCTCCAGAGCCCTGGTTTGCCAATCTCTGAGCTAGGAGCTGTCCAGCAAATGTTTCCAGGACAAATCCTTTTACTCAAAGTTCTCAGAGTTGAAGGTTTGGGAGCAGAATTCTACAGGTGGACATTTGGAGGATGTTTTACCGATTGCATGATATAGCTAATTGGATCATGGACTTTTTGGAACTGACTACTGCAGCACATGGCAATGACCACTAACCTGGATGGCTTTCAAAGGAGATTAGATACATTCATGAAGGACAGGTCTAACAAGAGTTGATTTTATCTTTGAATCAGAGATGGTAGCCTCCCAATATCAGTGATTGGAGAACAAGGTTGCGAGAGCCATATTTGCATCTTCTGCTTGCCAATCTCTTGCAGGCATCTGGTTGAAATGAGAGAAATGAGAAACTGGAGCAGATGATCCTTGACTTGAATCAGCAGAGATGGTTCATGTGGATGAAGTTGTTTTCCTCTGAAAATGCTTGGCTTTCCAGCAAAGAAGCCAATATTGGAAATGATAGACCTAACTCTGGGCAGGCAAGGAGATGTTAGTTCCTCTTACCTTGCCTCTTTCCTTTCGTCCTGGTTTGGTCTTCCAGTATCATCGTGACGCTGACGAGGATCAAGTGTTCTGGTCATTCCTGGACATGTGTGACAAAGCATGGTCACAATAGAAGATAATATATGTAGGTCAGTGGGGAGTCCTTGGTACTCTCTGAACTTGGTTCTGCTTGCAGATGTTTCATTCTTTAGTCAGGTAACATCATTAACACTGATGTTTTATTTTTCACACTTATTTTGCTATATTTGTTTTCGTTCTTTGGATGTATTTCTTATCTGTGTAAAATCTATTCATAAACCTTACTTAAAATAGATATTAATAGTGTTCATTGACTTGGGGTTCCCTTCCTCCTTCCTTCCTCCCTCCCTCCCCCTCCCTTTCCTTCCTTCCCACCCTTCCATCTTTCCTTCCTTCCTTGCTTCCTTCCTTCCTTTCTCCCATCTCCTCACCTCCCCTCTGCTCTATTTTCTTTACAGGAGTGGAAATGATGTTCTGCAGATTGTACCATAATCTTTCACCTGCTCAAACAGATGGAGTAAAAAGACACTCTTGTTTGAAAACCTATTTTCCGGTGTTTTATTTATTTGCTTGTTTTGGGGTGGGTGGGGTGGGGGAGATGGATGGGAGAAGTTCTGAAGGGTGGAGGGGAAGGGGCTTTTTAAATTGACCGGCAAAGTTAAGCTGCATAAACAAAGGCAGACAATAGTCTGTGGTTTTCTAACACATGCTGCCTTTTCACCTTGCCACATCAAACCCTTTCCTCCTTATCTGTAGGCCACCAAACTTTCCTACCCTTTTGCTAATCTTTGTTGTTTTCTTTATTTGGCAGAACCTGGGAGTGTGTGGAACAAGCAAGCAAGAATATGATGAAGGAAGTCAGGAGGAAAGGATCAAAGAGACAGCGCCTCCGATAGCATGCCACGAAATCAATCAGAATTTGTGACGGCCATGGTAGGGAAAGATAACTGCCCAGGTTTCCTTTCCTCTCCAGCAGAACAATTCCTAGTTCTACTTGAGGCTTTCAAAGAAAGATCTAATTCTCTTTCTCCCACCCCCCACCCCTCCTTCCCCAGTGCATACTTGGAAAAAACAAAGCACCACGTTCTCTTTAGATTTGATGCGTTTCATCTTTCCTGGAGAAAGCGCCTTTGTTCTGTCATCACTATCGTAATCGTACCAACTTCAGAGTACAATGTGGGCACAGGAAGTCCCAGAAGAGCCTGAAAATTTCTCCTAGCAAGAGGGAAAAATAAATTAAGATCAAGTAGCATTTTTTATTTTAATTTAATTTTGTAAAGAACATTCTTTGGTGGAAAGTCAAACTCGTTCTCATGGACTTAGGTTCTCCAATGTCTTCTGATTTTTGTCCCCAAGTTTCTCTCCTTAAGTTAAAAATCTCTCTCTCTCTCTCTCTCTCTCTCTCTCTCTCTCTCTCTCTCTCTCTCTCTCTCTCTCTCTCTCTCTCTCTCTCTCTCACACACACACACACACACACACACACACACACACACACACACACACACACACACCTTTCCCCATAGTCATACCTTGGCAGTCTCATTTCTAAAGCGCAAATTTCAACCAACATTCTTATTAGGCTGCCATTTTAAAAAAAATGAACAGATTACTTTTTCATAGTGTAACCAGGAAAATCAGATAACGATCCCCAGAGATTGAATTCTAATGGACGTTTCTTTCTTTTCTTATTTTAAGAGTTAGAAGTGATTAGACGCTAAATATGGTGATGTTTGCTGGCTGACTTGCAAAGTTTGTTCAACCACATGATGATGGCGAGAGTAATGGATTTATTTAGATAAGGCACAGTGCAGCTTGCTTTTCCCCAACCCCTAAAGCAAGGTCAAACATGTGATAAGGCTTGACACTTTCCTTCTATTTTTCACACACTTGAAAGCCAGCCCCACAACACAAGAGGCAGGGAAGTCAACACGGAAATACATCCATGCTGACTGAAAGAATAATAAGTCTCTTAACATGAATGACATTTCATGCTTGTTTAGTGAAGTCTTAAAAAAAGAATAGAATAGAATAATAGAGTTGGAAGGGACCCTGGAGGTCTTCTAGTCCAACACCCTGCTTAGGCAGGAAACCCTACTCTACTTCAGACAAATGGTTATCCAACATCTTCTTAAAAACTTCCAGTGTTGGAGCATTTACAATTTCTGGTGACAAGTTGTTCCACTGATTAATTGTTCTCACTGTCAGGAAATTTCTCCTTAGTTCCAGGTTGTTTCTCTCCTTGATTTATTTTCACCCATCGCTTCTTCTCCTGCCCTCAGGTGCCTTGGAGAATAGCTTGACTCCCTCTTCTTTGTGACAACCCCTGAGATATCAGAACACTGATATCATGTCACCACTAGTCCTTCTTTTCATTAAACTTGACATATCCAGTTCCTGCAACTGTTCTTCATATGTTTTAGCCTTCAGTCCCCTAATCCTCTTTGTTGCTCTTCTCTGCACTCTTTCTAGAGTCTCAACAACTTTTTTACATCGTAGTGACCAAAACCGAATATAGTATTCCAAGTGTGGCCTTATTAAGGCATTATAAACTGGTAACCATCACTGTGAAGAAACCACCATGGAGTATTTCTTTTGAGTTAATTAACAACACACAGTTATCAATTTTAGGAATTGTTATAGCCTGCATGATTAAATCTGATTTAAATCAGTTTTGCAGAAATGGTTAGCATAAAGTTAAATAAATAAATTGTAGTCATTGTTACATTGATCATTATATAGTGTATAGTAGCTATTTATTACTCAATCAATCAGTCAGTCAATCATTCCTTTAAAACGTCCATCTATTGATCCACCCATCAATTCATCCATTGATACATCAATCCATCTGTCTGTACATCCGTCCATCCCGGGATCACGTGATCCCCATTTGTGACCTTCTGACAAATAAAGTCAATGGGGAAGCCAGATTCATGTCACAACCCAGTTACTAACATGAAATGCAGTGATTCACTTAACCACAGTGGGAAGGAAGATCATAAAATGGGGTAAACCCAGGGGTGGGCTTCTAGGGGTTTTCAGGGGTTTGGGAGAACCTTTAGCTAAGATTCTGTGCAGTTCGGAGAACTCCCGAATCCCACTCATGGCTGGCCATGCCCACTCTGCCCCACCTCTCCCAGGAGTCCCCATATAGCCCATTCTGGATGCAGGTAAGTTGGAAGTTACCTGGAAGTTCGGGAAGGCCGGAAACGGGCCCATTTCCAGCCTCCAGAGGACCGCCAGAGAGCCTCCGGATCTTGGGGAGGCCGTTTTCACCCTCCCAAATGTTCGAGGAAAGCCTCCGGAGCCTGGAGAGGGCAAAAATGCCACCCCCCTGCCATGGTGCAGGAGGCTGACTAGGCCACACCCACCATGGCCATGCCCACCCAGCAACTGAGCAGAGAACCTCTTACTAACATTTTTGAAACCCAACCCTGGGCAAAACTCACTTAACCAAATGTCTCCCTGAACAACAGACCTGTTGGGGTTAATGGTGGTCATAAGTCGAGGACTACCTGTACAGCTGGACAAAAGCTGGTGGGTCAGGATTATCAGAAATCCCAAGTATTTTTTGAAGAAACCACACCTTTCCTTATATCGTAGAGATTTCAAATGACAGGAATATGTAGTAGTTGGATAATACGTTGTATTTCTTCCCATATGGCTGGTGTTCACTTTCACTTCCCTCCCCCCTCCCACAACTTTCATTCCTTTCATTTTAAAAATCTCTATCAATATTGGTTTTTTAAAATCAGATGTTAATGTCAACTAGGGATTAATGTGCATTAATTGAATTTACTGTATTTCTTTTAATGAGCACAGAAGGATTTGATATTAATACTGACGATCCTAATAAGACTGCTCAGTATTACTTGAATTTTCTCAACATCTTGCAATAATTTATTAGAAAAGTGAATTAATTTCATTACTGTTGCCTGATTATTATTATTATTCTTTTCCCCCCCAAAACAACGCAGGCAAGGCTAATTGCAAATTGAATTTCTTTTATGAGTTGTTGCAAAACGAAATCTGATTTGGTTGCTGTAATAGTTACCATTGTATGTTCAACTTGACTTATTGTCTGGCACTTTCCATTGTTTGTTTCTCAATATATAGATCTTATTTGGAAAAAGAAATTCAGAAGTACTACCTATCTCAATTGCATAGCAATAGCATTTAGACTTATAGACTACTCCATAATGCTTTACAGCCCTCTCAAGATGGTTTACAAGGTGCAGAATTATTTGCATATTGCTCCCCAACAATCTGTGTCCCCATTTTGCTGGCCTTGGAGGATGGAAGGTTGAATCAACCTTGCGTTCTGACCTAGGCTTTCCAAAAGCACAAGCCGACTCCTTGTCCTGATAAAACCCCTTTTAACAGGAATTCCTCTCCAGCCTGGCAAAAGTCTTTCATGAGATTTCACAACTACAGAGTTTTATCAGGCTTGGAGAGTTGCCAGGCTGATATCTTCCAAACGCCATGCTGTAGCAGCAATTACTTGGCAAGAAGTCAGGAACAGATCTTTACCCTAATGAATTGATCTAATTGTCTCCTGAAAACTCCTCTCCCCTTTCGCTCCTCTTTATTCCCTATGGGGAATAAAGCCACTTGTGGCTTTACTCCCGAGTCGGCTCTTTCCTTAGCTGTTCCCTTTTTTTGGCAGCTCTGCGTATGCGCACATCGGGAACAGGCTCCAGTTGTTCTTCTGCCCCACTGATCTTTGACTCCAATGGTAGCTGATAACTGTTGGATGACCCTGGCCCCATCTCCGAATAGGTGTGAACTGGTAGGAACCCATCTCTGCCCATGTTCCTCCTCAACCTCCTCACTGTCTGAATCTGCTGGCCGCTGGCAGGCCACAACACTTTGACCCTTATCAGGATCAAACTCCAGGCGGTGGGCAGTTTGCCTGCAATACTGCATTTTCACCACTGCACCAACAGGGCTCCTATCTTAAGTGTTTGCACCTGGGATATAAGCTTAGTCTTTAAAGACAGAATCTGGAACTCTGAGAAATAAATGGACAGTATACGTGGTATGAGAATATTAAAGCAAGGTCCTGTTTCTGTCCTTCATTGAATATTAACTTGCGATGTCTATGGAGATTCTCAGTCATCCAGGTCATGGTTGTCCCAATGATGCTTTTTCAAAAGACAGCTAGATTTCCTAGTTTTTCCTTGAAGGCATCTCATTTTTCATCCAAGGAGCTTCTTCAGTTCTGACTGAATGGTGGAGGAATGGAAGGATACCCTGAAGGCACAGATAACTCCCCAAGTGGTCTCAATGACTTTTGGAAACGGTGCTAATGAACAGGTGACTGCAAGGAATATAAACCCTTGCATCCTCCACCATTTAGTCAGAACTGAAGACGTTTCTTTGATGAGGAGTGAAACCTCTTTCAGGAAATCCTGTTGCCTTTTGAAAAAGCACCATTGGTATTATCTGAAATGGTACAGAGCCTGTGATGGCAAACCTATGGCACATGTGACCAAAGCCATGTGGCATCACTTGTTCGTCTTCCGGGTTTTCGGCGCACATGGGTGCACAATGATCAGCTATCTTACTCTTATCTTCTGATGGACAGAGATATAAATACTGGAATGTGGCAGTTATATTCTTACAGAATCTTGGCCCCAAAACATCCTTGTCAGTTCCAAATTGATGATGAGATTGGCGAACAATAGAGTCAATAACATACAGTCCAGGAACTTTATATTCAGGTTTACACTTTTTAATAAACTTCTCTACAATTTGGACTACATGTTTGTAAAGCTTAATAGCTTTAATGGCAGCTTTAGTGATGAGAATCATCTTTGCACGAGAAATTAGAGGCTTCATCTCCATCAATGAGAAGAGCTCCTGGTTGAAGGCGTTCACTGCCTCCAACAATCAGCTATTTTTTGCGTGTGCAGCAGACCAAGAAACCGGAAGAGCTGGTCTTCTGGTTTCCATTGCGCACATGTATGCTGGCCAGATGGTTGTCATGCACACATGCGCTCCACTAACTGGAAGACAGGCTGGCCGGCACACATGCAGGTGCCAGAAACCGGAAGTTCATTTCCCGGTGCACGCATGCCCACTTGGTAGTTTCTCTTCTGGGTGTGTCCCCGAGGTGCGTGCACACTCCCTTTGCAGCACTTGGTGCTGAAAAGGTTTGCCATCACTGGTATACGGTTTCCTGCTCAAGCAGGGGGTTGGACTAGAAGACCTCCAAGGTCCCACCCAACTCTGTTATTCTATGTTGTAGAACCCTTGCTTCAAATTCAGCATCTTAGCAAGAGTTAACCCTGAAACCTTCCACCTTGAAGCCCTCCCTGCTCTCTTTATACCGCACACCATAATAAAAGATCAAGAGTTCCTGCTTATTATCCTATTCTCCCCCCCCCCAGCCCCCACTTGTTTTACTAGGCATGGGACAGACTAGCTATGGATTAACACTGTGATCAATAGGAGGTTTGCTGTTTCTTTCTCTCCCTCCCCCCCTCTCTCTGCAGGAGAAAATGAACTGAAAATGCAGTCAAACTCTTATTGATCAAGGATATAGGTCTCACTTTCATTACCTCTGTCTCTTGATAACCCACAAATAATGCGATGAGTTGCTAATCTCTCTGATTTTCAGTGGCCCCTTCACCTTCGCCGGGCTGTGCCTGACAGTCTTGATTTTCCCCTGGTACGTTCAGTTGTGTAATAGACGTAGCATCAACTTCCCATCTATTCCCATTTGGCCTGGTCAACTGAGTCACTTAAAATCATTCAGTCGTAGAGATAGGCTGTCAGGAATAAGCAATTATAGCCGGCTTTATCAAAATTGAGGAATTATGTTCTAATAAGGGGCTATATTGGTTTGAGGAAAAGATGGGGCGTGCCTCACGAAGCAGCATTTGTGAGCCTGTGTGCATGGCTTTAAGTTGTCCACGAACACATGTGTAAGCCGTGGATAATTGCAATCACATCAAAAACACCCCTGCCTACATATAGCACTTAGCCAAAAACATAGAGAAGGAGCTAAATAAAAACAATTTATGTATTTATTAGATGATAACGTCTTTATGATTTTACATGTTTGTTTCTGCTGCAACTAATTCGAGCCAACATCCAAACCTTAGCAAAAGGTCTTGTGGAGCATCAGTTAAGCTCCCCCCCCTTTAATAACATATTGCCTAAGCTGACTTATTAAAACTCAAATGACGATGAAGAAAGAAAGAAAGAAAGAAAGAAAGAAAGAAAAGAAGTGATAGGGAGAAAGGGAGAAAGAGGGGAAAGAAAAAAGGAAGGAAGATGGAAGGAAGGAAGGAAAGAGAGAAAGAAAACAAGAAAGAGAAGATAGGGAGAAAGAGAGAAAGAAGAAAGGAAGAAAGGAAACAAAGAAGGAAAGAAGGATGGAAGGAAGTAAGGGAGGAAGAAAGGAAGAAAGAAAGAGAAAAGATAGGGAGAAAGGGAGAAAGAGGGGAAAGAAAAAAGGAAGGAAGATGGAAGGAAGGAAGGAAGGAAGGAAAGAGAGAAAGAAAGCAAGAAAGAGAAGACAGGGAGAAAGAGAGAAAGAAGAAAGGAAGAAGGAAGGAAGATGGAAGGAAGGGAGGGAGGGAGAGATGAAAGAAAGGAAGGAAGAAGAAAAGAGAAAGAATGAAAGGGAGGGAAAGGAAATGAAAGGGATAGAAAGGAACAAAGGAAAGGAAAGAAGGAAAGAAAGAAAGAAAGAAAGAAAGAAAGAAAGAAAGACCCCCACTCGAGTCTTCCTAGGCCAAGATATTCTACTTAATCACATTACGGGGAGGTGATTGTATCCATAATTAATGCAGTTGGTGGTCTAATCTGAGTGAGCTTGACAAGGAAGGCCTTCTAAATATGACATTTGGTTCTTGTCGCCATGGCTAGCAAGGCCCACCGTTTATCCACCCTGGATAGAAAGCCACCCATGTGGTTAATCTTAGCTTCTCCTTGCAGCTATCTTCTAGTGCTCCCGCAGACAAGCTGAATATGAATAAGTCCTTTTATGTCCTTCTTTCCCCTTCCATTTTTGCCCCCTCTCCTCCCGCCTTCCCCCAAATCTAACGCTTTTATTTTTGTCAATAAACGGTGTCATTTATTCCAGGGAAGAAAACTTGTGTTGTTTGAGGTCTTTATCAGAGTTCCTACAAATCAGGTTAATTGGTGATCAACAGAGTTGTTCTGCTTTTAATGAGGCCTGATAGCCTAAGGCAAGGCCTTGCTTTTGATAAGGAACTTTTCTGCTGGATTCTTTGATCACTTTCCTTTTTTTTAAACAACAACAAGGAAATAAAGAAAGGGAAAAAAAATCAGAAGAACAACCACCGGGAATGGTCATTGTTTTTTAATTGCCTGATTACCAAATGCTGGAGATAAAAGATAGATCTTCTCAATTAATAACATTTACATAGATTAGCATCACTAACAAGCCTCATTAGGAGCTAGTGACTTTTTGTTTGGATGGTCTCTCCCCTGTCATTTGCCAGCACTGGTCTTGTGCAAGAATGCCCTTCTTTCGTCCCACCTACTGTAGGAATGTGAATCTTGTTTTCTTCCATTATTTTCTGCCTCTTCAAAAAGATATGAAACTCAGAGGAGGCAGAAGAATTCATATTTAAGAGCTTAAAGTTGTGATTTGATTAGTTTAATAAAGTTGGAAGGGACCTTGTAGGTCATCTAGTCCAACCCCCCCTCACACATACACACAAGCAGGAGACCCTACACCATTTCCGACAAATGGCAGTCCAGTCTTTTCTTGAAAGCCTCCAGTGATGAAGCTCCCACAACTTCTGAAGGCAACTTCCGTTCCATAGGTCGATTGCTCTTACTATCAGGAAATTCCTCCTTATTTCTAGGTTGAATCTATGGATGCTGCATGGGATTGCAGACCTTACAGTTCAATAAACCAACTCACTGTTTTTAGACTTAAGTCTCCATACCAAGTGACATTTTGCTGGATGAAGAGCTCCAGGCGATGCAAAAGCTTGCAACTTATTTATTTTATTTTATCTTGATGTAAATATGTACTCCTTTCCTGCAGCTTGGCCAGGCCCTAATAAAAGTATAACCTTTATCACAATTGAGAAACTGAGAAGGCAGCAAGAAAGGACACCGTCCCTTTTCTCATTTTCTCTGGGAATATGTTTTAAGTTTTCAAAACTTTCGCAGAGAAAACTTCCTCTTTTTAAACCGATTTGTGTTAATTATTTATTAAATTTATTCGCCACCCATCTCGCCTCAAGGTCTCATGAGGGAGAATAAGTTTCCAAAGAGAATACTGATAAAATTCTCATGATTGGCCTGCAGAGTTTTGATATATATATTTAATTTGACACATATTAATCTGGGATACGGCCTAGAGTTTGTGCAATATGTTGCATGTTATTCTATTGTCTTTTCTTCAACAAAGTACAGCTTCTCTGTCCTCCCACAGTATATTAAATCCAAAGGATAAGATTGTAACGGACCTTTCAGACTGAGAAATGGGGCAGCCCGGGAGGATTTAAAGTGATGGACAGATGCGCAACAGAAAACAAGACCATCAGGATAACACTGGATTCCTTTTCTAATTCCCAAATGAAGGGCTAGCCAAAAAAAGGTCACCACAAGAAAACCAAAATAAATTCACAAACACCTGGAGATGAGGTCAGAAAAAATAAAATAAAATAAAAGCTTCATTTTGAGAAGAATAAATGTTATTTATACTTTTTTATTTATACTTTTTATATCCAATTATATTATACAATTTATATCCAATCATTTTAATTTTTAAAAATATTTATTATGCTGCAAGCTGCCCAGACTATTTTTAAACAAGATGGGCAGCAGATAAAATAAATGAATAAAATAAAAAATAATAAAATAAAAAATAATATAAAATAAAACAAAAAAATAAAACAAATAAATAACAAAACAAAACAAAATAATATAAAATAAATAACATAAAACAAAATAATATTAAAATAAAATAATAAAATAAAATAAATAACATAAAACAAAATAATATTAAAATAAAATAATAATAAAATAAATAACTGCTTTTTTATTGTTCAGCTTTCAGTCTCTTTTAATTCCACCTAACTACCAAAATGATCAAATCACTAAATCATACCAAAGCAAGGTTTCACAAAAACAAAAATATCATTAAACACTCATCATACCAGGTTAAAAAAGAAAATTAAAAAAAAATACAGACTCTCTCTCTTAACAAAACTTTTGGCCAATTCAGGTACTTATTTAATTAAAACTAGTTAAACGGAGGCATCAATAAAACAAACCCACAGGAAAATTTTGCAGAGCAGGAGAAACAAATCATCTGGCAGAAATTAAATAAAAGTGAAAATGAATTAAAAAGACCAGTAAATTTTATTTTAAAGCAAACGTGCCCTGGTATGTGAATGCAGTAACTGGGCTTTGTTAACCCAGATTTAGTATTTAATATGTACTAAATTTAGCCTAAATCCAGCGAAGCCATTTGACTTTCAAATATTTGGTTAGTCAATACACCTATGTTTACCTGTCTGCATTTCTATCTTCTACTTTCCACTCCCTAAAAGAATTTGTAAAAAAAAAAAAAAACTCTAAAAATTAGACAGGAAGAAAAACACTTAGGATTTCGGAGTAATAAATCTGGGGTCATACAGGTCACATTCATACAATACACGTACTTAATTGGGCCATTTAAAACACAAGAGGTTGCATTCATAAAATATGTTAAGCCTGGTTCGTGTGCACATTTTCGTTTGTTCGACTGATCCGTGTTCTTTGGATCTCGTGTGAAGCTAGTCCTGTTTGGTAAGTTTGTGGTTCAAGGTAATTGCAGCTTTATCATGACTTCACATTAGAGACCCTGCGGCATATGTAATTGTAGCCAACAGAAGGATGCAAGCTTGAGCAGGGGAGGGGGTTGGACTAAATGACCTGTAAGGTCCCTTCCAACTCTGTTAATCTGTATAGGGAAAGGTGGGTTTTGCATCATATGTTGTGTTGTGGGTTTCACCATTTCCTTATCGTCACCACTTATTGAAGACTCTATGACTTAAATGATTTTAAGGTTAAAAGTTAATTACTGCTAGATGTTAGGCTTCTTTTTCCTGCACTTTCAGTGCAGTGGGAGAACATTAGTCTCTTCTGAAAAGTTAGGCAAGCCCCCACCTAGTTTTTCTTTATGTAACAGTGATTAGCCATTTTATCAGTGTAAGAATCCTCACATACATTCTTACTGTAATATTTAGAGTAAGATCTGTATCATCCATCCATCCATCCATCCATCCATCCATCCATCCATCCATCCATCAATCAATCAATCAATCTATCATCTATGGATTATCTATCTATAGATAATCTATCTCCATCCATCCACGATCCATCCATTATCAATCATTATCATTGCTCTCTTTCTCTCTCTATCTTCTATGATCTATTTATTGTCTCTATCATCTCTATTGTATCTCTTTCTCTCTCTCTCTCAATCCATCATGTATCTTCATCCATCCATTTATTATCTATTATCTATAATCTATCATATATCATCTGTCTCTCCTTCTCTCTTTATCTTCTATCATCTTTGTCTCTATTCTATTCTATTCTATTCTATTCTATTCTATTCTATTCTATTCTATTCTATTCTATTCTATTCTATTCTATTCTATTCTATTCTATTCTATTCTATTCTATTCTATTCTATTCTATTCTATTCCATTCCATTCCATTCCATTCCATTCCATTCCATTCCATTCCATTCCATTCCATTCCATTCCATATCTATCTATCTATCTATCTATCTATCTATCTATCTATCTATCTATCTATCTATCTATCTATCAATCATCTATCTATCTATCGTCCATCTATCCATCCATGGTCCATCCATTATCTCTCATTATCATCTATCATAACTCTCTTTCTCTATCTTCTATTAACTATTTATTGTATCTATCATCTCCATTGTATCTTTCTTTCTCTCATCTATAATCTCTCATCTATCTCCATCCATCCATCCATCCATCCATCCATCCATCCATCCATCCATCCATCCATCCATCCATCCATCCATCCATCCATCTATCTATCTATCTATCTATCTATCTATCTATCTATCCATCCCACACAACATTTAGCCAATCTACTTTAATCATGAAATAATGTAAACAAGTTAGATTCAAGACTGATTAGTATTTAGAAAAGAGACCACTGGAAAATGCCACATATACCACATTAAAAGCTGGGGGTGGGGCGATGATAAAAGAATGAAAGATTATAGCCCAACCTATGTGGATATTGATGTGCAGTTGTCAGTAGTACAGCTAAACATGTGTTTGAGTGCATGTGTGAATGTGTGTGAGAGAAAAATAAGATGAAGAAAATAATAGTAATCACCGTCAACATGTTGATACTTGTAGTAAAAATCAAAGCCTTGTATCAAACCCTCAGCCAGTTAAAAAGAGAAAATTCATGTTCCTTTTACCTATCTATAGTACGTTTAAATATGTAAGATTAAAACAAGTGTAACACTAGGATATGTATGTGCTGTAGTCAAAGAGAACCTGCTTCTGACCAGAACATTGGATAAATTGTTCAAATCCTTCTCATTATGCAAAGGTTATCTTTGTAAGGCTGCCAAAGGCAGCTCAGTTTTTGAGCTACCTGCCATGTAATTGTCAGTGGGTTTCAGGAACAAATTTAATTCCCATATTTAGCCAATATGTAATCCATGTCTCTGTCCTCCCCTTCTTCTCTTTCTCCTTTTTTTCATAAGAGTATATCTATCAGTGAGTTTCATATACCCCTCCTTAATTTTTTATTTAATAGGTGGGTCATCTAAATATCTGTCTGTATATCTGTCATCTTTCTCTTTCATCTTTCTATCTATCTATCTATCTATCTATCTATCTATCTATCTATCTATCTATCTATCTATCTATCTATCTACCTACCTACCTACCTACCTACCTACCTACCTACCTACCTAGATGGATAGATAGATAGATATAAATGATAGATAGAAAGAAAGAGAGATGACAGACATACAGACAGCTATTTAGATGACCTACCCATTAAATAAAAAAATTAAGGAGGGGTATATGAAACTCACTGATAGATGTATTTTTATGAAAAGAAGGAAAAAGAGAAAAGGGTAGGGCAGAGACATAGATAGAGATAGAAATAGAGAGATGATAGATAGATAGATAGATAGATAGATAGATAGAGAATTGATAGAGATAGATAGATATAGAATTGATATAGATAGATAGATAGATAGATAGATAGATAGATAGATAGATAGATAGAGATAGATAGAGATAGAGATAGAGATAGAGATAGAGATAGAGATAGAGATAGAGATAGAGATAGAGATAGAGATAGAGATAGAGATAGAGATAGAGATAGAGATAGATAGATAGATAGATAGATAGATAGATAGATAGATAGATAGATAGATAGATAGATACTTTGGGTGATAGAAGCAAGGCAGCTTCTTGTCCCAAAGGTGTTTTTCTAAGAGGCAACTGGACTTTCTGGCTTTTCTTTGAAGATGTTTCACTCCTCAGCTTCTTAGATGAGAAGTGAAATGTCTTCAAAGAAAAGTTCAATTGCCTCTTGGAAAAGCATCTTTGGGACAGCCATGACCTGAATGACTGAGAATCTCCACAGACAAAGGCAGCTTCTTCTTTTTTTGCTGACCTATGTGAAGGAAGAGAATACATTAAAGGAAATTCACATTTTAATAATGTCCTGCCTAATTTTACCATTATAAGGTCCATTTATTTCATTTTAGTTGGATGAGAACTGTAGCCCTTGATCTCACTTTTCATTCTCCAAGATACAGAATTTGGATTGAAAAGTGTGGAACTTTAAGGTAGGGCAGAATGCCTTCATCACAAAAATCAGAAAAAGAATGAGAGAGAGAGAGAGAGAGAGAGAGAGAGAGAGACAGACAGACAGACAGACAGACAGACAGACAGACAGAGACAGAGAGAGACAGAGAGAGAGACAGACAGAGAGAGAGACAGACAGACAGAGAGACAGAGAGAGAGGGAGGGAGGGACAGACAGACAGAGAGACAGGCAGACATTGGTTTTGGTCATTCCGTTTTTAACTACAGGTTATCAAATGCCACTTGGCTGCCTCCTTCACTTTCTTCAATCCCCCCTCTGTAAAAGAAACATTATAGGTGCCCTCATATCCAGGTGATCCATTCAAAAAAACTCATTACAAGTTTCACAACTTCCCTGTCAAGATTGATTCACACTTTCCCCTACATTTCTTCTTCACTCGCAACTTGACAATAACTGTGTGTGTGTGTGTGTGTGTGTGTGTGTGTGTAAAGTTCCTACCAGTTTGGACCAATTCAGCCATGTAGGTAGTAACTCAGCCGGCCAGGCCCCCGAACAAGTTCTATCAGTGGCACTGTAGGCACCACCATCTTGTTTTTTGCTTCTGTGCATGCGTAGAAGCAATTTTTTTACTAGTGTGCATGCGCATGCAAAGCACATCCCTGAGCGAACTGGAAGTAACAGAAGCCAGAAACCACCTCTGGTGTCTGTGTGCGGGTTTGGAATGCAGGGCAGCAAGAACGGTATTTCAGTATCCGTTGTCACCGTGGAACATTGCTGGCATCCCAAGGACACCCTGGCAGACTGTTTCTCATAACAAAATGAACAGCGGTGATTGGTTGATGTTTTGGACTGTGGGTGGGTGGCCCATATCTAAAAGTGGAATGAACAACACTTGCTTTTGCATTGGAAATCCAGAGCTGGTTTTGCTTCTTCTGTGCCAATGTAATTCATCCAGTAAAGTTTTATACTCTTGATAACATGATGTTCGAGGAGTTTCTTTTTCTGGATTCACCAACTTGACAGTTGACATTTCCTTTGAATGAATAGGTTAGAATTCTACTGTAGTCAAACTGTCTTAAGTAATAGCAGCTGATTGAAACAGGTTCTACTATCTTTTTCTTAAGGTACCCACAGTGCTTGTCACCTCCTTCTTAACCAGCCTTCAGACATTTTGCGTGGATTTGCGGTGGCCACCAAAATTATTTTGAACATAAGAGTATTTAGCAGACCAAACCACTGGCAAATGGGCAGGACATCTTCTGCAATCACCTTGGCCCACTCTGACAGACATGGCCAAGGTGATTGTCACATTTGTAGGCAAAGTTCTCCAGGGTTCCTCATAAATCCAATGTACAAATTAATTGATGAAAGGTTACTCTTTATTATTGCACAATCCAAATGAAAATATCATCTGCTAATCTCCTTTCAGGGATCAGGGAGTTAATCTCAGAGAATGCCAAACCTTCAAGGCAAGAAAAGGGCAGCTTGTCTTTCATGGAAGCCCGCTTCACACATACAGTAGCACCAAATCACAGTGCAGTAGCTGTGAGAACCCAACCTTTGGTACATTGTAAACGATAGTTTATGGCATAGAATGTGTACAACCTGATGCAAAATGAGGGTTTTTCATTTAATGTGGCTGGGGACAGTGCCTGTTTTGTTATCTGGGATAAGGACTCCATTCCTTACTCCCTATTGTTTAACTTGTACACTATTATAATTCAAGCCAGAACAAGTTGCAAAGTAGGTTTGTTATACACCAAAGTTGCAATCTAAAGAAGAGACAAGCATACTAACAGTTTTCCAAATGTAGCCTTCGACTATTGCTTTGCCCAGTTAACGCTTCCATCTAGTTCAGATTGTATGGACAACATTGGGAATCTGTCTTGTTTTTTAAGATGGTTTGATCCTCTTTGAACAATTTGTCTTTAGGGTACATGCTTTCCCTATCCTTATCCCCAATTTTTTAAATCTCAGCTGGAGTTGGCTTTGCAGTTCACCACCAATAAATGGTAAACATCTACTAAGGCCAAGCTAACTCTCTTTTTAGTGATAAAGGTAGGTGACAGAACACAATAAATTTCTCATTGGGGTATTTACTCCTTTTGCCTTTAAGTAGTCCAAGAATTGCATATCAGGGTAATAATATGAGTTGAGATGGATCAACATATTCAGTCTCCACCCATCCACCAGGCCTCCACCACGTTTCCCCTCTTTGGCCAGTCGATCAAAGATTCCATGAAACCAAAACAGATGCTGCTGTGGTCAGACTGATTATCCTGTTCCTCTGACCTTTTCTTTCTCTTCTCTGTTTTATTTCTTGGATAATGATGATAATGGATTAGGCGAGATATCATCTGCTTTAATCATATCGCTTACATTTTGGCTGAGTAGAAGTGGCAAGAACTTAATGGGAGAAGATCATGTCTGTTACATGAAGAAAAGAAGGAAGGTAGGGATAAATAGGGAGATTAGACTAAAATGTAGCTGAGAAAAAAGGAGAGAGAAAGAGAGAGGGAGGGAGGGAGAGAGAGAGAGAGAGAGCACTGTAACCCTATTGTGAAGATTTAAATCAGAGGTGTCAAACTCAAGGCCAGAGGACTGGATCAAGCCTGCAGGGTACTTAGTCTAGCCCAAGGGGCTACCCTGGAAACAGCGAAGGACTGGCCTGTAGTGCTGCTGCCAGCGAAAATGGTCTCAGTTTTTGCTGTCAGAGGGTTGCAGGAGGCCTTCGCAGCCAAAAACACAGCTTGGGAACCCATTTTCTCTGGTAGAGTGTTCGGGCCACCACAGGAGCCCTCGATGTGAGTGACATTGAGCTAGCCACGCCCAGTCTGGCCATGCCCCTCACCTCCCCAAGGTCAAAGACAACCCTGATGTGGCCCTCAATGAAATCGAGTTTGACACCCCTGATTTAAATTATCTGAAACCTGAAAAACAATTTAACTGGGATTTTCTTTGCTCAAATTTGAATTTCACCTTTTTTTTTTTTACTTCTAACTCAAAAGCAGTGTTCTTAAAATTTAATACTTCTGCCTCTTACTTTCTTCACACCAGCAACCCTGTGAACTGGCCCAGAGGTGGGTTGCTCCCGGTTCAGCCCGGATCAGCTGAACCGGTAGTAGCGGTGACGGGAGTCTCTGCCCACCAGACTCGGATGCTTCTGCCCATGCACAGAAGTGTCATGCGAGCATGAGCGAACCAGTAGCACTGGGATTTGAAACCCACCTCTGAATTGGCCCAAAGGGAAGGACTAGAACTCACAGTCTCCTGGTTTCCTGACCAGCATCTTAACCCTGCACCAATCTGGCTCTCAAAATGGTAGCAGAGACAACAAAGAATCACGAACTGTATCTGGAAAACAAGGATAAAACCTCTCGTGATTTATGGAAACCTGCCAAATTGAAATATGATTTTCTGGACAAAGCACTTCTTGTTTTTCCTTCAACTAACTTAACTAACCCTCCATGCCCGCAGGAAGCCGTGAGGAATGAATAAAAAAATGGAAGCATAAAAGAAAACCAGAGGTAAGCATAATTAAAAACAGCACTACAGACCCTTGAGTTTGGTGATTTGAATGACATCGTAAGCTGTTTTACAGAGCAATGGCAGACTTGTGTGCTAATAGACAGCTTGACCGCATGCCATAAACCACATCAGCAGAGCCTTGGCCCAAATTATTCTCCACTGGTAATAAATCCATGCTGTTAACAGGATAAAGACACCCACACCACATCTCTGGCACCATTCCCATGAAGTGGCATATTATAAGTTGGCAGGAAGACTCAAAACCCTTGAAATTGAGGTATTCTCACCCTCAGTTGAAAAAAGAAACCAACAGCATCGAAGGAGAAACGCAACAATTTTTGTTTTTAAGACCCTCACAGCAATAGTTCTCTTCCCGTTGTGTTTCTAATTTGAAGAAAAAGCAGGGGACAACCTCCCCGAAGCCTCTGTTTCATAAGCCAGAATACATAGAAACATATATATATGTATGTTTGTATGTATGTATGTATGTATGTGTGTACACACACACACACACACACACACACACACACACACACACACACACACACACACACACACACACACACATATATATATGTCTTTGGTTATTCGGGTTTTCTCCCATGTAAATAACCAAAATAACCCGAATAACCAAAGACCCACATACTAACACCCGCGAAAACATCAGAACACACACACACACACACACACACACACACACACACACACACACACACATATATATATAATTTTGTTCTGCAAGAACTCACATCATTTTGAAACCAGAAATTTCACAGGCAGAAGGTCAAGTTGAGCAGAGCTCATATAATCATCCAAAGCCAAGGTTTCCTGCCCGTGATGTCACGTGTCTTTTGATTATCCTCCACTTCAGTTTGCTGAAGGTAGAAAGAGAAGAATCAATGTTGCACAGCATCGTACACCTGATCCATCCTGGCCTTGGTTTCTTCAACCCCAGCAAAGCGGAGAGGTGAGGAACGGCAAAACACAGAGGTTCACTTTTAAAATTATTCTGAAATTAATACATCCTTGAACCGTGCTCGCTTGACAATGCAAAGGGACAAAGAGGTCCTAAAACAATGTAGGCATCTACTTTAGCTATCACCAGGGTATGAAATATTTATCAAGAGCTCTGAATCTGATTCCTTTTCAGCTTTTGAATGCTGGTTCCAGCTAAACTGAGTGAATATTGATGCCCTGGCTTTGAAGTCATTTGGATGCAGCAATTAAATATTGAATTCAGACCACTTTCAAATTGGCTCCGCTGACATATGATGACAAGGCATTGGTGGACTTCCTTGGGGGAGAAAATGCATTCCTCAAATATTTATATTTTATATATTTTATATATTTTATATATTTTATATATTTTATGTATTTTATGTATTTTATGTATTTTATGTATTTTATGTATTTTATGTATTTTATGTATTTTATGTATTTTATGTATTTTATGTATTTTATGTATTTTATATATTTTATATATTTTATATATACTAAGGGACCTTCGAGGTCTTCTAGTCCAACCCCCTGCTCAAGAGGAATCCCAATACCATTTCAGACAAATGGTTGTCCAATCTCTTCTTAAAAACCTCCAGTGATGGAGCACCCACAACTTCTGAAGGCAAGCTGTTCCACCGGTTAATTGTCCTCACTGTTAGGAACTTTCTCCTTAATTCTAGGTTGCTTCTCTCCTTGATTAGTTTCCATCCATTGTTTCTGGTCTTAATCTCAACTATGGGATAATTTATTTGTTCTCAATGGGTTTACCGTGGGATTATTACTATGGGGTTATTGTTTCATCTCAACTATGGGATTCTTAAATTCTGTTTTCCCCAAATGCTTCACCTTTCTAGTACCACTGTCTCTGAACTATACTTCTTCAGAGGAAGAAGAACATCTAAATACTAGTAAGACAAAGGAGAAGGTGCTGGATTTCCAGAAGCACAGAGAGGAGTCTTCCCCACTGTATATTGAGGGGGGCTGTGTGGAGAGGGTTTCCTCTTTTAAATTCTTGGGAGGGCTTATTAGTCAAGATCTAACCTGGAAAAACAACACGTCCCTGGGGATTGGCAAGGCCCAACAGAGACTTCATTTCTTTAGAGTCCTGCGAAAAAATCAGGTGGAACAACGGCTGATGACCTCTTTCTATCGGTCCACCAGAGAAAGTGTCCTCACATATTGCATGACAGTATGGTATGCTGGTTTAACTGCTGCGTACAGGAAGGCACTACAGAGCGTGATCAATTCGGCACAAGAAACCATTGCTTGCCCTCTAACACCCCTGGATGACATTGCCAAGCCTCGCTGCTTTAGCCGAGTAAGGAAGATACTCAGAGATGATTCACACCCTGGTCAGTGTCTCTTCGCACTTCTACCATCAGGCAGAAGACATCGAAGTATAGCCAACCGAACAACGAGGTTTAAAGATAGTTTCTATCCTTGGGCTGTCAGACTTTTAAATACAACCACAATCACTCCATGCACACGTGGAAGCATATGACTAGTTTTTCTTTTTCTTTTTTCTCTCTCTCCCCCTCCCCCCATTTACTTGCATAGGGATTATTCTTTATATTCTTTATGTTGTTTGTATTTTTTGTCATGGGCTGTACCAGTGAAGCTAAAACCAATTTCGTTGTATACGTGATGTACAATGACAATAACGGCTACACTATAGAAAGTATGATTGAGGATTTCCATTCCATTTTTTTCCTATATTATTTTCAGGTCTGCAAGAGTTGTACTACATGCTAGATTTCAGCTTGTTTTGTGAATCTAGTTAATATATAGATCAGGCCATCAAATTAAGTCAGAATATGATTTGCTTTATTAATCCATGCTTTGGTTTTACCATGTTGTAAGAACACAGCTAGAATGTAAACTATCCAAGTCCTTTTATTAAGCTCTCTCCCGCCCCACATTCATTTTGCATTTAATATCTATAAACAAAATAGGGGAGATCAATTTGATATACTAGTTAAAAGGCTAGATTAGGAGCTAGATCTGAGCTTTCCTTCTTCCCTACCATAGGTATGAAAGTGAGCTGTGTGACTTTGGGTCAGTTCCTCTCTATAGGCTTTAAGAAGAAAGCAGTTTCCAAAAATTAAAAAAAAATATTTCCTAGAAAGTTGCAGGAACTTGCCCAAGCAGTTGTCAAAAGTCAAGATTGACTTGAAAGCATTAAGCTGTAATGAAAACCATACAATAGAGATTATAGGTATGTGTTTAGCAATTTTTCCTTTCCTTCTTTCCCCTTCCTCCATTTCCTTTTTCTCTTCTTCCCTTTCCTTCTTTCCCCTTTCTCCCTTCCCTTCCCTCCCCTTCTCTTCCCTTCCCTTCCCTCCCCTTCCCCTTCTTTCCTCCCTCCCTCCCTCCCTTCTCTATTTATTCATCAGCTTTTGGCATGGAACATGATGTGTCTGAAAAAATAATTCCTCTCAACCCTTCAAGGGGGAAAATATTTTGTATTTTATATTACAGAAGAGGTAAACAGTGGTCAAGTGTGAATTTCTAAGACAGGATGATACATTAGCTCACCCAACGACCTCAGCAATCCTATTGATCTAAATCCTGAAACATGGGCATCCAATGTCTTGCCACACTGAAAGGCTATAATCCATAATCATGATTTGTCAAGAGCGCCATTTCCTAGAGTTTCTTTTCCAGGAGAAAACAGCTGGGTCAATGCACATCATCAGACAGCATCTGAAGGTTACCAGGAGATGATCAACATCTGCTCCTCTTTGGCTATCAAAAGGACCGCCAGAAGTGTAGATTTGGAAGGAATTCCCATGAGTCTTTAGTTGAAGTCTGTGCCCTCAAGGCAGAAGACCTTTGAAGTTTCCTATTCTTCTTTGTTGCCCTTCAAGGAAGAAAAAGAATACCACAGCCAACCTTAAGTAGCTTGTTCCTTGTTGGAACTAATATTAAAGCAATGCAAATGGAGCCAAGGTATAAAACTTCTTCTACACAAAACTATTTTTTTTAATGTGTGGGTAATATATGAGCAAATAATAGAACCTTGATGAATGATATGATTAGTTTGTAATAGATGAGAACATATTTTAATCAATGCAGTTGTCTGTTTGCTTTTAGAGGCTGGAGCTGGCCTCAAATAGCCTTTCAAAATCCTTCAGCAAATCTGTGGACAGATAATTGCTCCAAATTTCTTCAGGGGGAAGTGAAATCTTCCCCAACACATTCTCAAGGTGAGGTTGTATTATTTATTTTTTTCACCACCTTTTGGGCTGTTTCTTTTTTAAGCAGCATCAATAATCCCACTAGTGAAAAAAGCTCCTGGAAAATGTTCAGTATCAATCTTTTCTTGGAACTGAACCCATCATGTTAGAAGCCAGGAAGACGTCAAAATGCTGTAAAAGGAATTGTATAATGGAGGAGAAGGGACTCAAATGCAATCTTTGGCCATCTTTTGATTCAGGACCATGGAAGTAACAGAATTACAAAGTTGGATGGGACATGGAGGTACTATAGTATAGAATGAATGAGCTGGAAGGGACCTTGGAGGTCTTCGAGTCCAGATACCTGCTGAAGCAGGAGAACCTATACCATTTCAGATAAGTGACTGTCCAGTCTCTTCTTAAAAACCTCCAGTGATGGAGCATCCACAACCTCTGAAGACAAGCTGTTCCACTGGTTAATTGTCCTCACTGTTAGGAAGTTTCTCTTTAATTCCAGGTTGCTTCTCTGTTTGATTAATTTCCAATCATTATTTCTTGTCCTGCCTTTAGGTGGTTTGGAAAATAACAGAATTGGGACTTTGGAGGTCTTCTAGCCCAACCCCCTGCTCAAGCAGGATTTCACTTCAGACAAATGGCTGTCCAGTCTTTTATTTAAAAAAAATCTCCAGTGATGGAGCACCCACAACTTCTGAAGGCAAATGGTTCCACTGATTAATTGTCCTCACTGTTAGGAACTTTCTCCTTAATTCCAGATTGCTTCTCTCTTTGATTAGTTTCCAACCATTGCTTCCTGTCCTGCCCTCCAATGCTTTGGAGAATAATTTAAAACCCTCTTCTTTGTGGCAGCCCCTCAAATATTGAGATACTGCTATCATGTCACTCCTAGTTCTTTTCTCTAGACTAGCCAAACCCAAACCCTGCAACTGTTCTTCATGTGTTTTAGTCTCCAGATCATCTTAGTTGCTCTTCTAGTCAAACCCCCTGTTCAAGCAGAAGACCTTATAACAGTTTAGACAAATGGTTGTCCAATCCCTTCTTAAAAGTCTCTAGTGATGGAGCATCCACAAACTCTGAAGGCAAACCATTCTACTGGTTGATTGTTCTCACTGTCAGAACAGAAAAGAATAGAATTCTTTATTGGCCAAGTGTGATTTGGACACACAAGGGATTTGTCTTTGGTGCCTATGCTTTCGGTGTACAAGGAGAATAATACATTCATCAAGAACAAAAAGATACAACACTTAGTGATAGTCAAGGTTACTAAGAAGTTATCAAATCGTACTAGGAAGCAAATAAAAACAATATAAATTGAAAGAGGCACGTAACATGGTCATAAGTGGGAAGAAATAGATACTAGGAAGGAAGAGAAGAATAATAGCAATATATTCT
This sequence comes from Thamnophis sirtalis, assembly GCF_051295495.1. NCBI lineage: Eukaryota > Metazoa > Chordata > Lepidosauria > Squamata > Natricidae > Thamnophis > Thamnophis sirtalis. Next base: position 19,052,733 of record NW_028261382.1, read on the forward strand.
TAGTAAATTATTGACAGTGTTGTGGGAATTAGTTGTTAAGCAGAGTCAGGAAATTTCTCTTTAGTTCTAGGTTGCTTCTCTCTTTGTTCAGTTTCTATCCATTGTTTCTTGCCTTGCCTTGGTCATGAACACCATTGGTCATACATGGCAATTTATTCAAAGAAGTTGTCTTTTGAAAGAAATTACTAAAACTCATTATCTTGCATGAAACCAAATGAATACTATTTGATCAAATTGGGAAAAAGTATGTCTTTGGCAATATTATTACAAGCCATTTGGCTTGTTGTTATATAGCTGATATTGAAAAATAAGATAAATTCTCTTTTCAAGATAAGGCAAATTATGCTTTTTTCGGAAATGGTATGTCCGGAAATTGAATTTTTGTCACAACGCAACTAGTCCTCAACGTATAACCACAATTGGGGCCAGAATTTCCAGTGCATAGCAAAGCCGTTGTGAAATGAATTGCACCCCATTTTATAACTTTTCGTGCCATGGTTGTTAAGCAAAACACTGCAGTTTTAAAGTGAATCAGGTGGTCATTTAGTGAATCTGGCTTCCTCCATTGACTTCTCTTGTCTTCTGTTTGGTTGCTTGTGAGAGAAGGATGCCTCTAAAGAGCAAAAACCAGCATATCAAGTCTTCACATTGAGGGAAGCATCAAAATACTATATACGAGGGCATAATTGGTTATAACAGAAGTGCTTTGTTTTCTCGACCCAGGCATTTGTGTTATATTTGTGAGCTTTAATTTCTCTCCTCCTCACAAGGAAAGAGACAGTCTGAGGGTGCCTAAAAATATACTGGCACACTGTGAACTTCAGCCCTGTGAAAGCCAGGAAACATAATCTCGTTTCTTAACAGAGCTTTATACTAGACATTAAACAGCCAGATAGGGATAGAATTGAAAACTATTAATATTAGAAGAAAGGAAACTAGGGTGACATAATTATATAGTAATGTAATATAATTCATATTATACATTTGATATGATATATCAGCATACATGATATATGACCTATGACAAATGAGGCTAAAAGATACAAAACAACACAACACAACACATATCTATATATAAATTCTCTCTCCCCCTCCCTCCCTCCCCCTCTCTCTCTGTGTGTTTTTGTGTGAATGTGTATGTGTATGTATGTGTGTATCCTCTTTTCCTGAAAATAAGACCTCCCCAGATAATAAGCCCAATTTTTGAGCGCATGTGCTAAAATAAACTCTCCTCCGAAAATAAGCCCTCCCCAAAATAAGCCATCCCTGAAAATATTGCAACACAGCAGCAGTCATGGGGTGATCATATTCGCCACCTGCTGAACCTCAAAAATAATAAGACCACCTCAAAAATAAGGCCAAGCGCTTATTTCAAAGCTCAAAAGAAAATGAGACTCTGTCTTATTTTGGGGAAATCATGGTGTGTATGTGTGTGTGTGTGTGTGTGTGTGTGTATGTATGTATGTATGTATATATATATATATATATATATATATATATATATATATATATATGTGTGTGTGTGTGTGTGTGTGTGTGTGTGTGTGTGTGTGTGTGTGTGTGTGTGTGTGTGTGTGTGTATGTATGTGTGTGTATTAAGTGTTATGTCAAAGCATCTGGTATGCCCAAATATGGGAGGGAGCATACTGCTTCCCTTTTGCCTTTCAGCTCCACCCTAGGAGCCTTCCAGGCACAAAACTATTTTTGTGTTGCATTTGTGCTGATAAATAAATAAAGGGAGACTAGTATAGATCTATTTCAAGCTATTTAGCTCTCATTAGCTAGCCATACCCTTACTGGGATTCAAACCGGCACTGTTTTTACATATGCTCCCTCCCATATTTGGGCATACCAGCTGCTTTGACATTACACATAATCATTTCCTTGGCTCAGCTTATAAGGGAGGAGAGTTTGTGGCATAGAGGCTAATACAACTGGCTAATATGTAAAAACAGTCCTGGTTCGAATCTCAGTAAGGATATAGCTAGCTGATGAGAGCTAAATAGCTTGAAATAGATCTATACTCATCTCCCTTTATTTATTTATCAGCACAAATTATATATATATAATATAAAAGGAGTCGTTCTCTGTAGCTCAAATGGTTAACTCCCTGCCTGGGAGGCAATAGAGCACAGGTTCGAATCCCAGTAAGGATATGGCTAGCTGATGAGAGCTAAATAGCTTGAAATAGATCTATACTAGTCTTCCTTTATTTATTTATCAGCACAAATAAAAAAAAAAACACACACACACACACACACACACACACACACACACATATATATATATATATATATATATATATATATATATATATATATACACAAACATATATATATATGTGTGTGTGTGTGTGTGTTTGTGTGTGTGTGTGTGTACTATATCTCTATATCTCTATATCTATCTATCTATCTATCTATCTATCTATCTACCTACCTACCTACCTACCTACCTACCTACCTATCTATCTATACACACACACACACACACACACACACACACACACACACACCCTTCCAACTTTATTATTCTCTTTCCTTTCTCTGTTATTTTTTTCTATGATCCCATCAAGCCCAAAGAAATTACAGAATGATATAGGATCTCCTGCCAGGGGTAGGGGGTTGGACTAGAAGACCAGGGTCCCCTTCAACCCTGTTATTCTGTTACAATTTGCAGAAAATGTAAAATATGTCCTGAATTGGTGTTTTTGCTCACTGTCGATATGATGCTGAGGTTGCTGCTATTTTTATATTAAAACTTGGCTTTACTGTTAATAAAATTATTGGGATCACACTCTACGAAAATCTCTTCATCAGAAAATGAGAAGGTCAAAATATGAGTTATGGATAGATGTAGCAATACCAGATAATAGTTGAATTGATAAAACAAATGAAAAATAAAATGAAATAAAATGGATTTGTGAATCAAAGTTGAAAGACTTTGGAAGAAAAATCCATAGTAGTATTTTGGGAGCCATACCAATGAATTTACCAAATATTTGGAATCATCATCATCATCATCTTTTTTGGAAGTTCCTAGATACTGTGATGATACTTCCATGAGATTCTGAGGATCCTGGAAAATTCCTTGTTGAATAACTATATTTTTTGGATGAACAGATGGTGGGGATGTTGATGATGAAGACAATGATAAAACTTTGCAGAGCCTTGGGGACATCTTTTCTTGGTGTTACCTGCACCCTCATGGTCACATTTGCTCATCAATTGCAAGTTGAAGCAACTGCCTACTGAACTGCCTACCTGAGAGACTGCCTCCTGCCAATTACCTCCCAAAGTCCGACTCGATCGCACAGACTAGGCCTTCTCCGGATTCCCTCTGCCAGCCAATATTGGTTGGCGACCCCCCGGGGGAGAGCCTTCTCTGTTGCAGCTCTGGCCCTCTGGAACAAGCTCCCCGTTGAGATCCGGATGCTTACGACCCTCCAAAGCCACTAAATTCTGGCTGCTCCGGCAGGCCGGGGACTGTTGAAGTTTCCAGCCCCACAGTAACTATGAATGTTGTTATATTTTAAATTTTGTTTGTCTTATTTATTCCCTTCCCCTTTTTATTGTAAGCCGCCTGGAGTCCTCCGGGAGTGGGCGGCATACAAGTTTAATAAACAACAACAACAACAACTCTTTTTAGGGATACATTATTGAAAATATCCACTTTGTTCAATGATTATTTCTTATACCTGGCCATGAACCTGGGGGACAAACACACCCCTCTCTTCCAGGTAGCTCTCACCAGTTCTTTGTTGACTATAGACATCCACCCATCTTTGATGCCTGAGATTCCTTTTGTTATTTGTTAGTTGCAAAGTCGTGTCTGCCCCATCGCGACCCCATGGACAATGTTCCTCCAGGCCTTCCTGTCCTCTACCATCCTCTGGAGTCCATTTAAGTTCACGCCGACTGCTTCGGTGACTCCATCCAGCCACCTCCTTCTCTGCCATCCCCTTCTTTTTCCTTCAATCTCTCCCAGCATTAGGCTCTTCTCCAGGGAGTCCCTGAGATTCCTATCAGGTAACAAAGGTGTGTATATTCAAAAATTGCCGATAACGTCAGCCAGCTTCAGCAGAACTGTTTCTTGCCCAGATCAGCAAGCATAAGTTTCCTTTTTCAAGAAGAGTGCTGAGAAGATTAATACATTAAAGAACATGAAGTGCTTAGATATTACAACTTAAGAGCTAGGTGTAATGAAGAGATAGGAAGCTCAGTTCGTAACCCACCAGGTTATTCTTATAATTGTCAAGCATGAAACATTAATCTCTTTAAATGCCACTTGGAGATACCAAAGGGAGGGCTTTAGAAGGGAGGGGATGCACTAACAGCCAAATCTTGGAGAAGACATTGATTTTGGCTCCTCTTGTTATCTATGCTTTAATAGTTTCCCACACAAAGTAGGGCGATGCTATCAGAGCCCATCTTTTTTAGTTTTCCTTTTGTACACAAAGCAAGTCCTTCCCAGAATATGAAAATTCAGGATTAGAGACTTGCAGGTCATATGGCAACTATCAGAATGACAAAATATCCAGGAATGTATAATATATGGGAAAGAAAAATGGAGCAGAACATGTATTATACAACATCCACTATACAACAAAGAATAGTACACAGTACACAGAATGGTACAACAGCTTAGAACATAGAATACCAGAATTGGAATAGACCTTGGAGGTCTTCTAGTCCAACCCCCTCATCAACCAGGAGACTGTCCAGTCTCTTCTTAAAAGCCTCCAGTGATGGAGGAGCACCCACAATTTCTGAAGGCAAGCCGTTCCACTAGTTAATTGTTCTTATTGTTAGGATGTTTCTCCTCAGCTCTAGGTTGCTTTTCTCCTTGATTGGTTTCCATCCATTGTTTCTTGTCTTGCTTTCTGGTGCTTTGGAAAGTAGATTGACCCCCTCTTCTTTATGGCCATCCATCAAATATTAGAACACCACTGCAGTGGTGGGTTTCCAATTTCTTTACTACTGGTTCACTCGTGCACGATGCTTCTGCACATGCGCAAAAGCTTTTGCGCATGTGCAGAAGCATCTGGGTGGGTGGACAGAGCCTCAATCATGGCAGAATCGGGAGCAACCTACCTCTGCACCACTGTCATGTGACCCCTACTCCTTCTTTTCACTGGACTACCCAACACCTGCAAGCTTTCATCATATGGTTTAGTCTCCAGGCCTCTGTTTGAAGCTGCCAATATGTCAGCTGATTTTTTCACAAACTGCACCTGGCTAGGTGGCTAATTTCTAAGCCTGGGAAAGAAATTTGGTAACACCAACAATGACTTATGACAAAGTAATGAATGAAGAAAATAAACATTTTTTCCCCTTATGCATGCCATTTTTAGAAAGAAGCACAGACTGGACAAATTCTGAGATATTAGAAATGGATCCTCAGATCTTGTATCATTTCCCTAGAATAGCTGCCTGAGATGAGAAGAAGCTAAAACTAAGCACCCATTTTGTGTGAGTGTGTGTGTGTATGTAAATGTAAGTGTGAGAAACAGGAGCAAATGTCAGAATTATGACAAGTCGGAAACTTCTCTTAAAAGTTTAGTCAAACACGCGTGCTAAAATTAGCTGTCAATACGTATTCCATATGCTCACTTTATCCTCATCAAGACACATTCTCTGTTACTGTAAAGGCTATCATATGAACTGGTGTTACAGCATCTGGGTTGTTCACAGGTTTCCATCACTTTCACAGCTCTCCGATTCAGTGTTTTCTCACACAACTGCAACACTTGGTAATAACACTAGAGGCACTTCCACACACCAACACTGTTTCACACCCCTCTTCATCTTCTTCCTTTCTTCTTGTTGTAGGTATTGTTTGATCACATCTCAAAAAATCCTAAAATTACCACAGGGTGGATCAGAAAACTACACAACCATATTCCCTGAAGTTCAAAAACTGTCCTGAGGAGCAGTAGAAGTTTTTCTGCAGTCGAAGAAAGTTTAAAAAAAGATTCACTTTATTGTAATTTCGTATACACCATAGCTGAGCCAGAAATAAATTGGCTCCATTCTTCCACACAACAGTTCCCCTGGACTCACAAAGCTCTGGAGCTGTCCTCGGAATGAGGCAAAGTCATCATCTGGAAGTGGCCTAAATACGATGGCTCATTTGCATACCGTAGGCATCAAGAGAGGAAAATGTATGTGTGCGTGAATTAGGTCCAATGATTAGGGATGGGCCTAGTTGATTGGCTCATTACTCAATGGACAGAAGGCTTCACAAAAGGATGTCCAGTTAAAAGAGATCAGCCAGGAGATGATGGGAAAAACCTCTTTATGAAGCCCCATGAGCTGCTGCCAATGAAATTGAGCCAAATAGACAGATAATGACCCTGCATAAAACAGTTTTTATAAACCTAATAGGGCCATCCCCTACTATTAGACAAAGTGAGGCTGTTTCTTTAGACAGCAGCTGCTCTCTCAAGCAGTAAAATGTTGGAGACTATAGCACAGTCCCATGGACACCATGCAGCTGTCATCAAAACTATCCTTTTGGTTTTAATCAACTAAAATTCTAAAAGCCTAAGTGATTTTTTTTGTATATAATAACAGAAGGGCAATAAAATATTGGGCCATAATCTGAACCATAATCTATTGATGAAAAAGAAGAATGACAAACCAGAAGGACAGTAAGGATGAACTAAGGTCATGTAGCAACATAGAAGATAGCGACTGCCAAGTATCTACAACCAACTCTTTCCAGCCCATCTCACCTACTATGAACTATATACTGAGTAATGAATAACAGAATAACAGGGCTGGAAGGGACCTTGGAGTTCTTCTAGTCCAACCCCATGCTCAGGCAGGGAACCCTGCACCATTTCAGACAAATGATTGTCCAATCTCTTTTTAAAAACTTCCAGTGTTGGAGCATTCACAACTTTTGGAGGCAAGTTGTTCCGCTGATGAATTGTTCTGTCTCCTTAGTTTCAGGCTGCTTCTCTCCTTGATTAGTTTCCACCCCTTGCTTCTTGTCCTACCTTCAGATGCTTTGGATAATAGCTTGACCCCCTCTTCTTTGTGGCAGCCCCTGAGATATTGGAACACTGCAATCATGTCACCCCCAGTTCTTCTTTTCACTAGATTAGACGTACCTAATTCTTGCAACCATTCTTCATATGTTTTAGCCTCCAGTCCCCTTGGTTCCTATTCTCTGTGCTCTTTCTGGAGTCTCAACATCTTTTTTATATCATGGCAACCAAAACTGGATGCAATATTCCAAGTGTGGTCTTATCAAGGCATTTGGGATAATAGACACATCCCAAATAATTGATTCTCAATCATCCAAGTCATGGTTGTCCCAATGGTGTTTTTCCAAGGGCAAATGGACAGAAAGTCCTGTTGTCTTTTGGAAAGCAATTTTGGGATGGACTCATCCCAGCTGCACTGAAATATAAACTTCTGAGACTCTTTTGAATCCACAGTTGCACGTCCATCAAACCATGCTTTTTCCAATAGCATGGATAAGTTGGTTTGTGTTTTATAATATGAAAGGAATACAGGTAGCCCTCAATGTATGACCACAATTGAGCCCAAAATTCATGTTGCAAAATGAGACATTTGTTAAGTACATTTTGCTCCATTTTATGACCTTTCATGCCACAATTGCTAAGCGGATCACTGTAGATGTTAAGTTAGTAATCTATATATATATAAAAGCCAAAAACCACTCACTCATCACGAAATCTCCAGAACCGTAAAGCCTACAAACTTGAAATTTGGCACGTATGTTCCTCTTGGCTTCTAGGTGCTTGCTAAGAAAGGATTTTTTGAAATGACCATTGGATCATCAGTATTTCTTATACAGTATTGTATTAACACATGTTGATGTTAGACATTCTAATTCCCTTCCCCACCTGAAAGGAACTCTGTTCTAACTGCCAGTTGCCTTCTATGGGCATGGCCAGCGTGTGACTCATTCGGCCTATGTGCTGGGAATTTAGACACTCTACTCCCCCTCCCCATCTGAAAAGAATGCTCTTCCAACTGCCAGTTGCCTTATATTAACACGCTCTGATGCTAAGGAGTTACACATTCTATACTAATTTTCAAGCTTTAAGTGTCAATGTATCAAGCCCGATCATAACTACTCATTAATTATCAATCCTGATCACATAGTTTCATAGCGAAGCACAGGTATGGTTATAAAGTGAATCTGGCTTCCCCATTGACTTTGCTGGTCAGAAGAACACCAAAAGTGATCCCATGACCCCAGGTTACTGCAGCCGTCATAAATAGGAGTCAGTTGACAAGCATCTGAATTTTGATCACATGACCATGGAGATGGTGCAAGGGTCATAAGTGTGAAAATTGTCCATAAGTCACTTTTTTCCAGTGCCGTCATATCTTTGAACAGTCACTGAATGAACTGTCGTAAGTCGAGAACCACCTGTCAGCCCTTTGGATCTTCAGGGCTGCCACACATAGTGGGAAACTGGGAGGGAGGGATTGCATGGAGTTGCAGGAATATCTAGCCATAATAACATTCCTTTATTTGAGAGTCAAGGCCATTGTGCCCTTCACCTGGAGTGGCGTGATTGGGAGGCAACTCCAATTGGACGATGCATGGATTGGACCACGGGATGGACATGTGAGTGCAGCGGAAGGGTCTTGGACTTTTATCTGGGTGGGGAACACCTGGAAGCTTTCAGATTCGGGTTTTCCCAGATGTGCCAATATGACATCTCTAATAAAATGGAACTTTGAGGAACTTCTAGCCTCAGTGTCTTCTTTTGTTGGGCGTGTTACTTGGGACCCTGGCACCACCTGTAATGCTGAGAGCTATCTCAAAACTCAGCAGAGGAGCCCATAAGTGCTGTACACACTGGGAATTAACTGCTGGCCTAACAACAATTTTGTTCGTCTTAGCCTTGCTTCCCTCAGAAGGTGTTTGTGTTAGGGTTGCTTTAATGCATTTTCTCCTGTAGTGGAAACTTCCTTTAGAGTAGTGGTTGATATTAAAGTGAGGCTGTTCATTATGGGTTTATTTGGGCTCCCTTGTGGGATTATGGTCTGCCACAGGAAGAGTGCCAGATGGTAATTTAGCAAGATTACGGTGTCTGGCCTTCTCTAAATATGACTAATAGGAGTTGAGCTTGATGGCAAGAGAAAGAGGAAGATGGATAAATAGCTATGAAGGTAGCTGGAGGTCTCCGGAGATTGACATTCACTTTGTTTTCAGGACTTGATGTGACCGTTACGTTAAATTTAACACAAGCATAACCATGTTTATCCAAGTTCTCTTCCCTATTATAGCCAACCAGGTACGGATAGCATCCTCATTTTCCAGCAAGCATAGCGCAACATTAGTCTCCATAGATTGGGATAGAAGACACCCCCCTAGAAATTTCTCCTGTTTTAGAAAGTGAGATTTTCCCATAAAGAAGTTGTTTTTATGTTTGGCAATGGTTGCTGATCTCTTTTCCTTGCCCTGTAGAGGAGAGAACATAGGATCTCTTCTAATCTGACAACAACTTTTGTATAATTAGATGTTCAAAAGTTGCAAGCTTGCAAGGGAAGGTGCCTGTTAGATGTCTCTAATTAAACATAAATGCACCACTTAGATCTCTGTCTCTGTTCTCCAGAGACTTGCCAAATAAACATTTCTTCCTTAAACCTATACCTTTCATGGCACTGTATTATTCTGCCCATTTGCCTGGAAAGGGAAGGGCTTGTTCACCATGCAAAGGTGTGATATTTAACAGATAAACAGAGTTGGAAGGGACCTTATAGATCACCTAGTCCAACCCTCCTCTCAAGCAGGAGACCTACACAATTTCTGACAGATGGCAATCCAGTCTCTTCTTGAAAGTCTCAAGTGATGAAGCTCCCACAACTTCTGAAGGCAACTTCTGTCCCATTGGTTGATTGTTCTCACTGTCAGAAAGTTCCTACTTATTTCTAGGTTGAATCTCTCCTTGATCAGTTTCCATCCATTATTCCTTTTCTGGCCTTCAACTGCTCAAGCCAGTTCCTGTATGTTTTCAAGCATTATATTCGATATACTAATATTAGATTTTATGCATTAATAAGGAAAGTATATAGAGCCATCACCAGTCTGGCCATAATTAATATGTTTTGTCCAGAATGTTGATTGGAAAATTGTTTGGTGTTTCATTCATTTTGTTCACTTTCTGAGCTGTTAATATATAGATCTGTTTTTCCATCTCTCTCTCTCTCCCTCCCTCTCTCTCTCTCTCTACACACACACACACACACACACACACACACACACACACACACACACATTCAAATTTCAAAGGAAACCTAACTACACATATCTGACTCACAATAGTTCTTGAAATAGCAGAATAATCAATATTTACACTTTGCACTAATTTAGAAATCTCAATCTAAAAGAAAAAGAAAATTTCAGCCCAGTGTAATACACGATCAAAACTGCTTAGCAAAGGAAAGTAGAATTCTTTTTAAAACAGACCCCTTTAATAATCGAGGCTGAAAAACTTAAACAGAATGTAAAAAAAAAAGAAATTCTAGAAGTTCTGTAATTACTAGGTGTATAGCTGGGGTTGTGTTGCTTGTTCATTTGTTGTGTTTCTCCAGCATGGGGTAATTCTGGATTAGATTTCCTGTATCAAGCATTCATTAAGAATGCATTATGTAGAAATTTTTTCTAAGAAGGTAACTTTTATTTGCAGTGTAAATGTGGGCGGGGAAAAAAGGAATGGAGTGAAATCAACGGCTATCAGAGACTGGAAATAATGGGAATATTGATTCTGCCAGCTTTAATTTTCTAGGCTTCTTAGCCTTTTTATAAAAAGGAATCATTTCCCCTTCCTTTCTGCTTACCGTTCTAGGAGCTGGCAAATACCGATAAATGGGTAAACAAGGAACAAGCTATCTTGATGTGGAACGGGACAATTGGCCACAGCTACATCACTCTGGTCACTTCACCCCAGGCCCCTGCCCCAGCTGACCCTCTGTAAACCACTCCTCACACACACACACACACCATACCAGCATGATCTCCACACCCCAGATGTCTCTTCTCACCTGTCATTCTTCCCATATGGCAGTACAACAGGGAGGGGCAACCGAAGTGGTTCAGCTGGGGTGTGGGGGTCTGGGGGAAAAACAATTGTCCCTCTTCCTCATCCCTTCTCCCCCTGTCACTCCTCCCTTGTGCCAGTGCTATGGGGAGGGGCAGCTGCGATGGCTCAGCTGGGGCCAGGGGGCCAGGGTGAAGCAATTGAGTTGTTGTATCTGTGGCCAATTGTCCTAGACCCATTCCTGCCATTGCTTTAAAAATCCACTGGGTTCTCAGGGGTAAATCTAGTGGTGTTATGGGCTAATAATTCTCTGTGAGAAAGAGAATAGCATACCATTCTGGCCCCAATTACTCAAAGGAGAGAAGCAGCATTAAACTTGAAAGTGAACAGGTAAAGGAGACAGTGATTGCCTAGGCTGGTGATTGCTAACATTCTTGTCATTGCATGCCGAAAGCATGCATCTGTGTGCTCATACCCATAATGCATTGCGCGCGCAACAGCCCCCCCTCCCCCGTGCTCCATTTTTGGCCTGGAAGGCTTCCCTCACCAACTTGGAAGCCAAAACTGGGGGTGGGGGCACTGCGCGAGGCCCCAAAATGCAATGTGAGTGCCCCCCCTCATACATGCATGGCTGAAGATTAGCTGGCTGGCAGGAGGTGTGCGCACTTGACTGGTGAAGCTGGACTGAGGCGACGGCTGGCCCGCAGAGAGGACTCTGTGTGCCACCTGTGGCACGCGTGCCATTGGTTCGCCATCACGGGCCTGGGCCAAAAACTTTGGATATGTAATAGAACTAGATTAGTGGCAGAAACCTTGGCTTAAAAATGTTAAACTGACTATGACAATTGCATATAAAGAAAATTTGCATGAAATGTTTTATAGATGGCACTTTGCACTGGCCAGATTGCCCAGAATGTATAAAAATAGATCTGCTAAATAAATGTTGAAAATGTAATCAGTCAATAGGTTCATACTTTCATATGTGGTGGACCTACGCCAAAAGTAAAAAAAAAAAGGATGAAAATACACACCTGGTTGGAAAAAATGATAAAGCACCATATTGACCTGAAACCTGAGATACTTTTTCTGGGCATTCTACTGGAAAAATATGACAAAAAGACTATATATCTGGTTTTACATATATTGACTACAGCTAGAATTGTATTTGCGCAACAATGGAAAAATGATGAAATACCGTCAGATGAGAGTGTAATTAAGAAAATATTAGAATGTGCAGAAATGGACAGATTAACGCTCATTATTAAAGATAAAGAAGAAACTGAATATTTTCTGATGTAGGATGTATTTTATCATGGTTAAATAATAGATACAGAAGTTAGAAAAAAGGAGATATGAAAAAGAGGAAATGAATGTGGAGAAAATTTGATGACGAAGATATTATGTATTACTGTAAGTGTATTGATATATAGTTATATTATTAATAGTATTGTGATGAATATTATTACAAATAGTTGAATTTTGATTGTTTAAAACCCAGGTCCCACACTGTTCGGTGGAAATGGAAAGTAATATAAATAAAATAAATAAAACATTAAAAAAAGAGAGAGCAGCAGCAGAAATACAGCTTTTCATCATTGGCCAAGGAGAACTTTGGAAAAGAGAAAATTCAAGAATCTTAGGGGATGAGTCTGAACGTGACCAGAAATAATATCCATTCAGCTGAATTAAACTTTGAACCTATTCTTAGGTAAATCTGTATTGGATTTCATCTGAAACAAATGTTTCACATAAACTACCATGGAGTCTGCGTCTATGGAGATTCTCATAGCTCATAGTTTATACAAACTATTATTATAATTCGTATAAACTATTATAGGCTATTAGCCATTATGGCTTAAAAACAGAAACGTGAGCTGCCATATTTTAAAGCCCTAAAGCAGAAGAAGTAAAGACTTTTAACTATTGTGTGTTTACATTCTGATCTATTCATCCGCCCATCCGTCCATCCATCTATCCATTCTCTTTTTGAGCCTCAGTCTTTGAAGACCAGTCCTGCATAAAAGGGTGAAGAGAATGAAACAAATAGCCTCAATTACAACAGATCAGATTCTTCCCCTACTTTATGAATCCCCATTAAGGAAATAGCAGCAAATTGGTGGTGCCAAAAAGCTATCATCTGAATACGGCTGTCACCTCTCGTTTCAGACCGCAGATGTTACCGGCTTTCTATGCGCCGAGACCTAACCTAACCTCTCGCAAATCAAAAAAAGCAGATTGGAGGTTTCAAATCGGGGTGTCCCTTGAACATTGCATTCACATTGTAGTGCGTTATGTGGGTTCATCCTTCTTATTGTTTCTTTGGATTGGTGAAGAACAGAGGTATGAGCTAGGTAAAAATTGATGTGAAGGACGTGGTCAGTGAGAAATGATAGAAGAATGCAAGAGGGGTAACAAAGTTGAAGGTGATTCGAGATGGTTGAGTCTCTAGATCAGGAGTGTCAAATTCAATATCCGTGGTGCCTCTGCCAGTGAAAACTGAGCTCGTGAGGGCCACACGGAGCCCTCACAAGCTCCAGTTTTGCTGGCAGAGGGATACAGAGGGCTGTCACAGCCAGAAATGGAGCTTCTGAGGGTTCCATCCAGCCTTCCTGAGGTCCATTTTCACTGGCAGATTGTTGCAGGAGGTTGTTGCAGCTGAAAACAGAGCTCAGGAGGGCTGCATGGAGCCCTCATGAACACCATTTTTGCTGGCAGAGGGCTGCAGGAGGCCATTGTAGCTGAAAACGGACATCAGGAGGGCCACATGTAGCCCCCACGAGCTCCGTTTTTGCTGGCAGAAGTTTGCAGGAGACCGTCATAGCTGAAAACAGAGCTTGGGAGTCCTTTTTTGCTGGCAGAGCATTCCGGCCACCACAGGCACCCCCAACATGAGGGACATCAAGCTGGTAATGCCAACTCTGGCCACACACCCCCTCAAGGTCAAACACAACCCTGATGCAACCCTCAATGAAATCAACGTTCACACCCCTGTTTTAGGTCATTGTTCCTCCTTGGCTCCCTCAGTTCCTGTATATTTTAAATAAGTGCATTTTTACGGCCTGCCTCAACACAAATGGACCCTGTCCAGAAAACGCAATTCCCTGTGTCCAGTAGGGTGCGCTTTGAAGGCAGACAGAAACAGATCTGAGACAGCCAGGGGGACGTAAAGAACTGAGAAGGAGAGTCATACAGTATATGGTCACACAACCACCCTCGATCAATAAAACCGTATGTTGAACTGAGATATCAAATGTATTATGAGAAATGGCAATTGTGTGGCAAGACCCTCCCTGTAGCCGCGTGTTGTAACTTCAAAGGGAAAGGTGGGAGATGTTCATGTTTCGAGTGTATGCCAGGGCACTATGTCAGATCCCGGAGTATAAGATAAACTTTCAGATGCAGTAGATACAGTGACCCTGCCAAAGATGCGCAGAACGAGGTCCTTGAGGTATTGGGATAAATCAGTTAGAATAATTCATGCTATGGATTTTCTGGTGCTGAGAAATCTCTATGCAGCTGAGTATAAACATACATCATCTGTGATAGTTATTCTTCTTTTTTTTCATTGTTGTCGGTAGCGGTGCCCCTTCCTTCCCATTGTTAGAGAATCTCTACAGGAGCTGAGCCAACCCATTCATGTCCTACTGTCAAGATAATTCTTGAAAGACTTTTTTTTATTAGTGGGAGAAGAAAGAGAAAAAGAGATTTCTTTCCTTTTTTGTTTTGTTTTTAAAGACTGGAATCTCCTGTACGGTGTCAGTCAACACTCCCTGTCATTAAGAAGTTTGCACACACAGCAGTTAAAGAGATAATGTGGCAAAGAGCTGCTTGCTGGTAATAATACTTTTGATGGTGGAATAGCTAAGGAGCTGTGCAAATGAAAAGCAAGGCTTCCGCAGCTCCTACTTCACAGAAGCTCTGTCGTTCTCCACGGAATTGGTCTAGAAAGGTTAGCTTTGAAAATAACTATTTCGGCATCCGAGGTACACAGTGGGGGTGGAAGAGCGATTGCGAATTAGACAGGCATTAATGGAAGAAAGTTGAAACATATCGATGCAATGCACTTTGATTCCTGGCTCAAAGCAGGTATGTCTGAGAAATCTAAGGATTTCTGGACCATCTTGTGGCCTGTTCTTAGCCCAGCTGGTCGCTGGGGGGGCGGAGGTACTCTGAGTGAAATCCCTCCTTATTAAAAAAAAAGGGGATAACTTATTCTTCTTCAGAACCAACAGATCACATCAGCACAGATGAATGACATTAGGATTCAAGGTAGCATTGAAGAGAGCTGCATCTCCTTCAGGCTGATCCTGAGGCTTGGTAGAAGCTGGGAATGCTCTAGCAGAAAACAAAATGCAGAGGTACAGTATATGTGGTACCTTGCTCAATAATAGTAACCGTGAGAGGAATCTTGGAGTCCTAGTGGACAAACTTTTAAATATGAGCCAGCCGTGTGCAGCAGCTGCCAAAAAAGCCAACACAGTTCTAGGCTGTATAAACAGAGGGATAGAATCAAGATCACGTGAGGAGTTAATACCACTTTATAACGCCTTGGTAAGGCCACACTTGGAATACGGCATTCAGTTTTGGTCGCCATGATGTAAAAAAGATGTGGAGACTCTAGAAAGAATGCAGAGAAGAGCAACAAAGAGGATTAGGGGACTGGAGACTAAAGCATATAAAGAACGGTTACATGTCTAGTTTAATGAAAAGAAGGACTAGGGGAGACATGATAACAGTGTTCCAATATCTCAGGGGCTGCCACAAAGAAGAGGGAGTCCAGCTATTCTTCAAAGCACCTGAGGGCAAGACAAGAAGGAATGGATAGAAACTAATCAAGGAGAGAAGTAACTTAGAACTAAAGACAAATTTCCTGACAGTTAGAACAATTAATCAGTGGAACAACTGAATCCAGAAGTTGTGAATGCTCCAACACTGGAAGTTTTAAAGAAGAGATTGGATAACCATTTGTCTGAAGTGGTGTAGGGTTTCCTGCTTAAGCAAGGGGTTGGACTAGAAGACCTCTAAGGTCTTCTTAAATATATGAAGAAAATATATGAAGAAAAATGAATATTGAGAAAAGCAAAACAAAAAGGATCCATTGAAACATACCATCACAAGCATTCTGTTAAGGCAGCACCTTGATTAAGGTAGTTGAAAGTTAGTGACAAGAAATAATGGATTTAAACTTATCAAAGAGTGATCCAACCTAGAATTAAGTAGAAAATGCCAGGGGAGAACGGTTAGTCAAATTGCCTCCAGAAGTTGTGGAGGAGTTTTTAAAGAAAAGACTGGACAGCCATTTGTCCAGAATAGATGCTTCATTAGATGACTAGAAGACCTCCAAGATTCCTTCCAACTCTGATATTCTGTAATTTTGTATGAGAACTCCGAGAACTTACATGAATTCTATAAGTAAGAGTTCCTTTGCTCCTTCCAAAAACAAATCAAAGGAGGCCATTGCCTTAAAATAACTACTATAATCGTGCAATGTTAGGCCTTGTCAGTAATTCAGAATTTAAAGTTGCTTCATGAAACAACTTCCCCACTTCTAAAAATGGCAGGAAGAAGCAAAGTTGCCTCCCGTTTAATTATTCCCTTTCCTTCATTAAGCATTTTTTAGAAAGTAACCAAATTGCCAGATGATTCCTCCAGATAATGTGAAATAGTTTGATGAGATTCCAGTAGCTTCCATACAGGAGATTAACCTTAAATTCTTTAAACCCTTAAATGATGGAGCTCCAGTATATGACAGATTATGATTTATTGGAAATGAGTCTGCCTGTCTGGTCTCATCATCCATAAAGTTCCCGCTGTTCAGAAGGCATATGAACCAAGCAGTGGTGGGATTCAACTAGTGTAACAACTGGTTTGCTTCGCGCAGGTGCTATGCGCGCACACATTACATTTGAAATCACCACTAAATCTTACCTTTTCCTGCAGCCCCGGTGAGTAAAACAGTGGAGACGTGGCAATTCGCTCTGTGGCGCCTATCAGCTGAGTTTTTTAAAAAAGGAAATCTAGGACAGAATAGAGCATTGGTAGGTGGGTGGGGCCAAATGATCGCCGTAACTACCGGTTCTCCTGCACCACACCACTCCGAACCGCTGAATCTCACCCCTGGAACCAGGGATGAAAGAGAGGGTTACTTTGTAGTGACCCCTGTTTTGTATAGGACTTTGCCCCAGAGGTATATGCAGTTCTTCTCTACTGCAAATCCATAAATGAGTTAAAAACGCTTTATTTTAGTTTGCATTTGCTTTGACTATTGTAATTAAACTCTTTGATAAGATTGCTGGTTTTTTTTTGATCTGCTTCATTCTTCTCTGCGCTTGGCCTGGATGGATGATGGACTGTGAGCATCTAAGGTAGCTTTTAATGTTGAGTTTTATTTTCAGTATTGGATTCCAGTAAATATTTTCTTTTCTTTTCTTTTGATCTGGTACACTGAGCAAGATTTTTGGGAATGAGGAGCTCTAGGAATCAGAATCTTTATTAAGATAAAATTTGGAATTAATATTTCTAAATAGTGAAGCTAAGTGTTTCCTATGTTTAAAATCCCCCCCCATCTGTGATAATACAGTTTTCGGTTCATTAAGGAGAATTTTTCCTTAAAACTTACCTTTGGTTTCTGTCCTTAATCACCATTGCTAATTTTTAATAAACGTTAAATATGTGCATGACATTTTTGCTACATCCTTCCTCTTCCCCCCCCCTCCTGTTGAGGTTTCTCTTCATCTATTTCAAATGATAAGCCTAATTCTATTTAGGGCATTTTGTCACTGACTAAGAAGACTAGTGGTTATCCATCAGCTACACCACCAAAATTATCCTATGAATATTATTTTCAAATAAATATTCCTGCGACAATCATATCCGCGGCTACCGCATCAGCAACAGATGGAATACAATATCAGGAGATGAGACAATATTTCTGATAACAGATGTTCCCCAACCCACCTTGCACCTTGAAATTGTTTTTAATTTCCTGAGAAAATGCCCTAGACATCTGGATTCTCTTTGCCCATTTCTTGTTGAGCACACACCTGTATTGCAATGGTAGTCCTGCAGGGGTGGATCGGGAGGGGGGAGGGAGGGGAGGACAGCTGAACAATTCTTTCCCATCTATTCCTTTGACTGCTTTAAAAGGATTTTTAAAAAATAATGTTTTCTACCGTGTTGTGGGGTAAGAAGGAAACTTGATCATCTTGATAGAAAGTGATTATTTAAAAAAAAACCTTCATGATCGTTTATAGATCTTCGCTCCTACCTGTTTGGTTTTTACAGTCGGGTCTTCTCATCAAAGTAAAACAAACGTACACAACAAAAGTTGGTGCTCGCTCTTCTTGCACACCTTTCATTACCCAACTAGGTAACATTATCAGTACTGAAAGAGAGTGATGCTTGCTGTTTATGTGCTTGCCCCGTTCTATTGGTATACACAACAATGTGCAAAAACATAAAAGAAAAAGAACATTCCACAATGGCCAAGCTTATTTAAAACTGTAGGGCTGGTTTCCTTCCATTGCTGTCTCGGCCTCTGCAGGAAGGGTTTTGGTCCCTGGGCTAAAGCCCTTGGAAGCTGCTGGAAGGGTGGCAAGAAAGTCCCTAACTGACCCTCATCAATTACACCCACCAAGGAGACTAATTAGGTCTGAAAATTGCTGGGATTTTTCCTCCAAATTTAACACTGAGAAAAGAGAGCGAGAGAGAGGAGAGAGGGAACTTGCACACTACACAGCCTCTGGGGCAGCTATTCACTCCTGCAGCTTAGTTGCATTCATCAGAAATACCTTGCTGTCAGTTTCAACCATGAGCCATGAACTTTTGCTCAGAGCTACGTTGAATAGAGATATACAAAGCAACAAGCAATGAAACATTATTTCATTGGGGGATCTTCTCCAGAACCACTGCCTACTTGGCATTGTTCCTCAAGCAGAATTCTTCTAGGCAACACACACACACACACACACATAGACACACAAGCACACTATCCACATGACATAGGTTGGACTAGAAGACCTCCGGCTCTGTTATTCTAGCTTTGAAAAAAGTTAGAATTCTCATAGAAGCCTTACCAATCAATCAGACAGTCAACCGACCCACCAACTGGAGCAATTCTGCCCAGATTTTTTTGAAACACCTGCCTCTTTCCAACCAAATCTGAGGTTTGGCTCTCATCCTTTTGGATTGAAGCTAAGAATTAAGAAATTCATGACAAGAGCAAGAGAAAGCAGTGGATGCAACCGTGTGTTGACTATTTGGTTAGAGCCAAATCACAACTATGGCCAGCCAGCCAAACTGTAGATCTACACTGGAGAAAGCAGTGCTTTGTTTGCTAAAAGGATTGCCACCCTCTACTTGGCAGAAATGCTTCAAATGGGGTTTGCAGATCACTTTAAAAAGGATTTCTTTAATCTCAGATGTAGAGTTTCAGATGATGGAGGAAAGAAAGAAAGAAAGAAAAGGAAGGAAAGAAGGAAGGAAGGAAGGAAGGAAGGAAGGAAGGAAGGTGAGATAGGAAAAAAGGACTGATATTCATTTTCCATGGTTCCTGGATTTTAGATTCTCTTTCTGTCCCAACCCAATGGATGGTAGGTTAGCTAATCACTGGGGAACAAGGCATGACTGGAATTAAAAGATGGCTCTTATTGTTATCAATGATTAAATTCACATTGTTATTGATTTATGAATGAATAATTTATATTCATTTCATTTCTACCTTAGCTTCCTGCCCGTAAATCAGGCAATATTATAGCCAGGGAGGCATGTAGAAAAATGCAGGGAACTTTTGTTGACATCTAGTACAGGGAACAATCTAGATGTTAGATCAAAACATTGTTGAACTAACGCTAGAAAGCAGCATAACTAGAACATGCTTAGAGTGTACAAGGGAGAAATGAAGTTAAGACATATGAAGCATAAATATAGAATAAATTCTATAAGAGAATGCCACTTCCCCAGAAGGCGATTTGGGAAACAGAATCTCTAAGCTTTAAAGGAAAGTAACAAAAGCACAAGCGCAAGAGTGCGCACACACAAATCTAATCCAGGTTTTAATAAATTATGAATTAAAGATTCTAAGTCTCCTATGATTTTTAAATCCTACTTTGAGGTATCTTGCTTCTCCTAATGCTGAAGGGTATTGTAGAGTTCCTTGTACAAATTAATACATAAATTACAAGAATGACAATCCTCATGATCAGAAAATAACAATCCAGTTTTCTCTTCATTTTCCTCTCTCTGTCTCTCCATCTATCCAACTATTTATCTAAGAGAAGGGAATACAGCCCTTGATTATACGATTCACAAAACCCCATTTGGAAACAATGCTTTGTTTTCAAGGCGAAATAGTGAGTATAAGAAGGGGAATAATAGAATTTCTTCCTGCATTGACTATCTTGCACCCATAAGCCACAGTTAATTTAGTAATTCTGGCAGCTCATGCCTTTGAATTCTGATCTCTTAGCCGTAGTAGCAGGAAATGGAAAGTCTTAAGATTTCTCATGATGAAGCAATAGATACTGTTGGCAGAGGTCAATAGAGATCTGACCCTACTTCTTATTCTAACACACCTGCCCATGACCTCAAGAAAGTTCAAAAGATGGCTTCTAATGTAAGTACTGATATGGATGCCCAAAATTCTTGGAACAGAATTAAAACAAAACAAAAACCTACAGTATCTACAACACCAAGGTGTATGAAGGATGAAATTTAAGCTGCATTGATCTGAGTTGTTAATGTCTAGAATAGTTATGAGCTGTATAATTAGAAGGAGTGCCTAAAATGATAGTCACATTAGGCCAACCTTTGCAATAAATATAGCTTTGTTTTCCTTACACTTAAATGTGTAAGAAGAGAGTAAGTTTTCTTGAAATGAAGGGTCTTCCTGACAGAAGAACAGTGTTTGGTGTTGACGGTTCCTAGTAGTTTTGTTACTGGAATGTGAAAATAAAGTCAGAGAAGTTAAAAACCAAGATCTCATCAAATGCAAGGAGATCTATATTTACAAAACACAGGTTGTAGCATCAGGCTTCTTTCCTTCTTGGGACTTTTTTCATGCAATCGAAATTTATTAAAAAGTTAAGGGCAACCATTAGCAATTTCTCCATTCACACGGAGTCCTGGGAGAACTTCTTCTTTTTTTAACTCTATAAAATAGAAATAAGCATTCGCACTAGAAATTCTGCAGTAAGCAACATGATGGTGCCCTCTCATATCTCCATTGCGTATTTTCGAGTGAGGGATTTTCCACACTCATGCCGGCAAATTGCATAGCTTGGTTTGTGTCATTATATCTTCTTTTTCACAGCAATTGGATTTTCAGCCTTCATTCTTTCCACCCATCAACCCAGGGACACTGAAAACAAGAAATAGGGGAAGCTTCCTGGATAAGGTGGAATATGTTTTAAAGATCAACAGTTGTAATAAAAAGCATGGTTGTAATTTTTAATTCTTCATACATGTTAAGGCATGTATACTTTTTTCTTTTTTTCAACTATAACCTATTTTCTAAAAGAATCAATACAAAATAAGGTCCTACCCAGGACTATTCTGAGATAAGATGATTTTAAAATGCCAAGTATATCTGCTATTGAAATTTCATAATTTTGCTCCTGAAATTAAACCAATCTCCCTTTATTATCCCCCAAGATTTCTAAATATTCACAGCCAGGAAAAGTCAAAACAGTGGAGGTGGGGGAATAAGCAGGTTTACCAAGATTATAAAGATTCCAGGAAACAAAAATCAGATGAGTAAAAGTTTTTTTTTTATAAAAAAAGATGAGTTATCCTGAAAAAACGTAATATTGTCAGTGGCCATTATGTCTTTCATTAATATCAGTGAATGTTTAAAACTGAAAGTCTACAGATGTTTTCCTAGAAATATTCCTTTAAGTTCAGTGGATCATGAATATAGGGATATAGGCTGCCAGCTTCAATAGAAGACCACCTTGGAAATAAATTGCTTTGAATTAGAATTATTTCCTCTTTATAGTATTTTATTTATTTATGGCAAAAAAAAACAACCCATACTTTGTTGTGCTCTGAACCCAGAGTTAGACAGCTAATCTGTTTTATATCCTGGTAGGAAAAATGCAAAATGATAGAATAATCATTACTGTCACCCCAATAGTGCAACAATAAATGAAGCAAACATACATAATAGAGGGGAAAAGGGCTAACATTTTACAGGACTTTAATTGTGTGTCCGTCCAGAATAAGCAGAGTTTTCACAAAACTCCATGTTATCCATTTAAGCATTTAAAAATGTTATTTCAAGATGATGTTCCTACAGGGATTGTAGTTGCAGGAAATGTATTAAAAGCACGGCTCCTTAATCACACAAAACCACTCATTGATTTTTTGTTTGTTCATGCCGGATGATGTTATAGGATTGGGACCTTATCATTACACTTTTATTGATTTTGTTTTATCAGAGGCAGAGTCTGGGTCAAATACTTCTTCAGATATAGAATGTGGGAATTTACTTTTGAATAATAACACCTGGAATATTTTTTTTAACTCAATAAAGTTTAATTATACTAAAATTCTCTGAATTAGAAAGAACTTTTCTAGTTTACTCAGTACATAAAACATTGACTTCAAATCACATATTTGAAGAAACTGAATTTTATAACAGCTGATTTTTAGGACTAGCCACTTAATTATTGATAAGAAAACTACTAGTTTGTACACATAAATACACACAAACATGTGTCTATCTATCTATCTATCTATCTATCTATCTATCTATCTATCTATCTATCTATCTATCTATCATCTATCTATCTATCTATCTATCTATCTATCTATCTATCTATCTATCTATATCATCTATCATCTATTTTTCTGTCTATCTATGTCTATATATCAATATTGTGCAATCATTCTGTCTCTGCTCCTGTTTTTCGCTAGTATATATTGACTAATCAGGAATACTGGCTTAAAATAGTTTTGCAAAGTGAAAGCATGTTCTTGGTAAGTAGATTTCAATAACTAAGTTAACTTACTTTAATATGTAGTTGTTTTCTATTTCCCGAAAACAGAAACATAGAAACTAATTTTATCTGTATATACCTAATTTAATTGTATATACTTTGGATATATTAAGTTTCAAGTTAATTGTAGAAATTCACATAGACTGTGGTACAAGAGATTTAAGCCTAAACAATAATTAGCTATTTTAAATATTATTAAAATAGTCTCATTAACTTCAAACATGGTGTTTTATAAATTGCTGATATTTATTTATCACATTCAAATTAACCCCAAACCCTAACATTTCAATAATATTTTAACATTATCAGTGAACAATTTGCTCCAGAATGCAGTTAATTTTCCAAACGATTTCTATGTTGTTGCATTGTCCTATTATAAAAATATAATAAAAGAATAATAATGTAAAAATATTAAATCAGAATTTTGCAGAGAGAATTTTTTTTCAATTTACAGGACTATGAAAGATAAACAGATATCAGATATTTTGATAAATTCTTTTCCTACAGAATACATATTTTTGAAGTATTCCAAACTAACATTAAAATCTGATTCCCGTTCAAATATTTTCAACAAAGAATGTGCAAACTAGCCAAGGAACTTTATTTGCACAAATGCATTTATGGTATGAACTACTACAGTTTTTCCAAACATTGTCCAAAACTATATATTTTCAGTAAAACATGAAATGTGCATATCAGAGTTTTTAAACTCTAGTAAAGTGACAGATTAAACTACTGTAGAATTCCAAGCCATATCTATCTATCTATCTATCTATCTATCTATCTATCTATCTATCTATCAATCAAGGCTTTATCAGGATGAGATGACCAAAAGTTCTGACACATATAAAACACAAGGAATATTCTTGTTTCATTTTCAGTTCTTAAAAACCTGTTAATATTCTAGCAGCTAGAGACAACTCTTTGGAATCCATAGTCTCTCTTCAAGAATTCATTTAAATTTATTTTACCTTCTCCTGAACTTTAAAATGTATTAAATAAAACAAGAATAAGCCATTAAGCTAAAACGTATCAACCTTTGGTTGCCCTGTTTTTTAATTCTTTGTTTTTAAATGTTCTTTTCCCCCCCAGTCTACAAAGTGGAGATATTTCCCGTTCTCTGCAGTTCATCTCAAACTCTAAAGCAAAGAACTAGAATTAAACACATTCCGCCCAAGTCTCTAACAACCTTCTCTGCCTTCAGTCCCCGGGATTCTACGTCTGCAGTCTCAGAATTAACTTTTCTGCAAAGTATAAAAGTGTTCCCCCCTGCTAGACATGTAATTAGTATAATTAATAATTATTTCCTAATTGAAACACAGGTTAACAAACTTCTCTAATGTGGAGAGGTAAAGGGGAGAAAAAGGCTTTGTATTAACCCCCAGTGTTTTTAAGCCTATAAAAGTCTTCAAAAGACCTCAACATATCAAGCAATCTTTTACTCAACCAAATCTACCCCCCACGTTTCTTCTTACACTTACTTAAATACCCACTATGCTCACAGCTTGGAGAAAAAAAAAAGCTTTAATGGATCACTGGCTTTAACTAAAGAACGGTAGCTACGTGATTTGTCTAAGTGGTCTCAAGCCCTCCTCCCTTTTTTGGGGTGGTATTAATAATTTTCATCAAATGAAAACAAAGGCATGTTAGCAGAACAGAAGCAAAGCTTTCAAGCAGCATTATTAACATCGCTTTTTATTTTCAGTACAAACATTTCAAACAATTACTCCAGACCCCACTGGGTGCCCGTTGCTACTAAACCGAGTTGTCAGGTATTCTTCCAATCTCTGGCAAAGAGACGGGAGGGAAATATATATATATATCACATTTTGGGGAGCTTTTGAAGAAAAAAAAAAGAATTTCAGGGCCTGAAATGAGAGGTGTGGGTCTCCTTTACGCCTGCGAGATTTCTGAGGCCAAATTGAAAGAAGTGAACCCAATTATGTAATAAAAGAGAATTTAAGAATTGGGGAAAGGTTCGTGACAGCATATGTCTATTCCACTTGGATTCCTTTCTCTTGCAAAAGATGTGACTGTGACAGAAAAAATATTGATATCTCTGTGCCTATTTAAAATGGACATAATGCATTACATGTATTGTATATTTAAAGAATTATTTCACTTCAGGAAACAACTTTTTTTTTTAAAGTTAGGAATTATAATTAAGGTGTTGGGTTTTCCCATCCCAGAAACAAAGTAACACATAGCTTGATATTTTGGTAAGGTTTAGTTATCTAATTTCATTTGTGTAATGTGGAGACACACAAGTATTTTGGCATCCTATCCTGTGTGATATACAGGATTTTCATACATGTGCATCATCACATCAGGCCTGAGCGCTGATCAAAATCAAAAATAAGAATTTAATCAGACCTTCCACAAAATTCTTTCCCCCCTCCATTTAATTGTAACACTTTTGTTAATTAATTCAATATGTTATAAAGCGCTAGAAGAATTTCAATGTGCTGCAAAGTATTAAAAGTGGTTAACAGAAACTTCATGAAGCACAGATAACTTAATAAAAAGAAAGCTTTTTCCAGTGTCTGCTTTTATCCCAGCCTAAATAATTCAGATTTTTATAATCACGTTTTGTAATTGGCTATAGTTTTTTTTTCTTTTTTACTCAAGGAATACTTTATGGAAACACGGTAGGCTTCCGTAAGCTTTGCTTGAACTAATTTTTGAAAAGAAAAAGAAGCATAAAAATAATATTAATTGAAACTGATAAAAAAGATGCTGATAAGAAATTCACTGCCTAATAATGCCTATCTAATGACACCAGTGTATTTTTGCAAAAAAACAAAAAACAAAAAACAACCAGACTTTTTGCAGTAGAAGTTATTGTGTCAGTTAAAACATTCTGAGTGTTTCTCTTAGGAACTCATCTGGTAAGTTATTCAGCCTGCAGATCAATCATTAACTGCCCTCAGATTTGGGGTGGGGATTCTCCTATGAATTCTAATCTAGTTTCTCATCTAATTGTTTTCTCTGGAAAAGCCCAATGAATGAACAGACTTGCGAGAAACATAAATTGACTTGGCAAGAGAAAGAAATATTCCGTTTGTGTCAGTTTCAGTCCATTAGCTTTATGGAGTACATGGACAAGTTAGAAAACTATAATTCATCACCCATAAATATTAATTCCCTGGGTTTGGAATTTACTTGCATTTTAAGAAGAAGGTCTTGCATGAAGTGATTTGGGGACTATAGCAAAAAACTAACAAAATCATATATATTTTTCTCATTAGTCCTAATCTACAAATAACTATTATAGGTATGTATGTGTGTTTGTGTATAATCTCCACTGAACAAACAGGAATAATTTCTATTGCTGTAGACCTAAAAAGTCCCTGGCGCTTCTGACAAAGAGTGCCCTTTCCATACAATGTGCCAAGAAATTGTCAAGTCCACACAACTAGTGATTGTGTGTTAAAGAAGTTTGAAGCACCATGTTTTTCCTGACCCTCATTTTGTAAACAGAGCAAGGACATGGCAAGTGATATACACAGCTTCCATATATGGCTCTTCTGTGATTAAAAAAAGAAGACAAAAACTCTACCTTTTTCAATTCTTAGAATGATGGCATTCTGCTTTTTCTCTGAAAACAAGTCCCTGGAAATTCATCTTTAAAAGCCATTTATAAGGAAATGGGCTCAAGGCCGACCAGCAACGTTCTGTGGAATGTTCCCTATTGGCATAAGATGGAAGGAAGGGAGAGAAGGAAGGAGGGAGAAAGGAAGGAAGGAAGGAAGAGGGGAGGAGGAGGAGAATAGGAATAGGAAAGGAGAAGGAGGAGGAGGAGGAGGAGGAGGAGGAGGAGGAGAAGAAGAAGAAGAAGAAGAAGAAGTTGTACTGTACCAAAAGGCCCATGTAGATTTGCAGATTAATATTTACATTTAGAGTATTATTATCCTGCAACCCATGATGACATTTTAGAATCCAACCTGCATATTTAAACCTACAAGAGACAATAGAAAAATGACTGCAATATATCAAGAATTCTCAGAATGTTTAATCAATCCTCCTCTTCCTCCCCTTCAGCACTTTCCCGCTCTTTATTTTGATGTATTTTCATTTAATTCATTTATTTTATTGTCTAATCTGTCTAAGGACCAAAAAGAAAACTTGCAGGTTTGGGGGTGGGGGAGACTTCAAAAGAAGAATGCATTAGTGATAGATTTATTTTTCTTTTAACAGTGTCTTAAAAGAGATCATATGATCAACAGACATTCCTTTGTCTCCTGCTGTTTATGGTCATAATTTCATCATGGCCTCTTGAAAGCAGGGTTGACTGAGAATTCCAAATAAATGTGTATAAACTTTGGATACCAACTTCCTAGTACAGGAATTTATCATGTTATTACTGTAATGTGTATGTTGCAAGCATTATAAGGCTTAGAGTTAATTCTCCTCTCAGTTCTTCTAATGGGAAACAAAGGCATGTTTGTAGGATCTAGGGCATTGGCCAAAGCTCGGAAATTGCAATTATTTGGTAATCTAAAAACTCTCTTAATAAAAGAAGGAAACCAAGTTTTCAAACATTGCGAACCTCAATATCACTTTCATGAAATCTCAGACATGTTCAACACTTACAAAGGCCATAGAGGTTCCTTCAGAAACGATGAAAGAAGAATGTATACATCCAGACCATATGGTTAAGACATGAGAACATTAAGGCTTCTGGGAGCATCTCCCATTAATTTTACTGCAGTTCATGTAGGAATATGTTAAACTTTAAGGAAGCAAACAAACTCTTAGATGATCATATGCCGCGGCCACTCATTTCAATGGTGTTACAATAATTGGATAGACTGGTCTTTCAAATTAAACATGGATCATATACTCAAGAGTTGACTTCGTACATGTCCAGATGGTTCTAATTTAGGGAACCAAGAATGTTCTTTCAGGCTTCAGAATCTGCCGATTCCCTGCTGCTCTATACATCTAACAAAAGTTAGCCTGGGACTCATCCAAACGATGAGTTCCCTGTGGCGAATGGAAAAGGTTCCAAAGAGAGACATACTGAGTTTATGGGAGGGGTGCTTCACAAACTTTGAGTTGCCCATCGGGCTATGAACGCAGGAGCCTGGCAATCTGCTCTTCATATATGTGCTAGCTAAAAGTGAAGGTATTGTGAATGCCTCTTGCCACCTTGCAAATCTTCACGCTAAAAGTTTATATTTGCATAACACGAGACAACAATGAATTACTTTTTCTCCTTCTTCTTTTAGAACAGGAGTGCTTTGCCAAGGGAAGGAAGTTCCATGTGATCCCAGGGACGGAGCCTGACTCCTAAACTAAATGAGAACAGCTGCCCATCTGAAGGAAATGTGTATAAACAGAACTAATTTGTACAAGCAAAGGACTTGAATCCTTAACCCGGCTCCTCTTGCCTGTGATGACTGTGTCGTCCCTCCCCGCCACGCGAGCTTCTTTGAAGACCGAATCAGAAAATTACATAGGGGATAAAAAAAATCCCCTACAATCTCTAAAATGGGTTGATGTGCTCCATTAATGAAAAAGTCTTTCCATCGGGGTTAGATTAGGAATGACTCCGATAAACAGAACACAGCGATCTCATCGGCTAAGCAAAGTCAAAATTAATGACCAACAAAATCAACTTCTCTTTGTGGTTGATTTTCAAGCAGCTGCATCCCCAGTACAAAAGAAGTGTCAAAGGAAGGGGTCTATTAATTATTAACTCGGAACAGCTTCAGAAAACCATCCGTAAACCTTCACTAACATCCTTCTGACAGGCCTGGTAATCTTTCTCGTCCCCACCCCCCAAAAAGTTATTGGGTCCAAGTTGCTTTTTTTTTTTTTACTTAGCTTGTTTTCATTCCCTGGTTTGCACCATCCACAGTTCAGTTGCATATCTCTGAAGGCATGAGGCCAGGGACCATATCTCCAACCACCACCACCCCAAAAAAACATCTGTGCAATTCTGCGCGCAATTTCTTGTGTAACTCTCCTTCAGCTGTCAGCATAATAGAACTGTCAACAGCCTAATTGTAAGATTCAATATGTATGGGGGGGGGGGAATCATCCGACTGAGGCAGGGAGGGAAATGCATGTGGAATGTAACACAACTCAATTGTCACTTTCATAAAGACAAGCCCAACCTGTGGCTAAACCATTTAAAACCTCCCGATTAATCCCTGGATTTCTCAGGGTAGGTTGGAACAAATTCAAACTCAGCGATCGACAAAAGGTGGACGCTTTGAAACTCGGCACATCAAACATAAACCCGCTGTTACTGCTTTTCTCATGTCACTGATTTAAAATACACGTGTGTCTCGAGTTGTATAGTTTTGAAAACTTTCTGGCATCTATCTCCTTTAAGTCCTTGAACCACCAACAGATTACATTCCTGGTTTGACATACGTGTTGTGCTGTTTTGGTTTTTTGAGTGGCAAATTATTATGTAGATTATTAAAGACCCACTATTTTATTTTGGGAATTCTATTTCTTTTAATAAAATTTTTTTGAAGACATGACTTCGTCCTTGCATAAAATACAGAAGCAATTTTCTAGGTGTATTTCCTTTAGTCAATCGCCTTCACAGACTGTTTTTACATTTAATCCTGAATTTTCATGGCTTCTGGTTACTGTTGAGGGTGTATCTTGCTGAAACGAACTTTCTATATAGCTATTGTCATGACTTCTTTGGATTCAAATATCTTTTGCTCTTTGGAGTTCACCATCCTGGACTACCAGGAGAAAGGAATTCTGATTCAGACCTTCAAGCCAGAGTCTGAATCCATATTTTTTTAAAATACAAAACAATCAGACAAACACAACAAGTTCCAACTATATAATATTCTGGGGGTTTTGATGGAGGAAAGATAATAATTCTAATGTTAAAGAAAAGGAATTTCTTTATTTAAAATAACTGCAAGGTAGAAAATGATAGTGCTACATGAGCAGAGAATAACAGAAAGCCGGTCAAATTCTTCTGTCTTAATTTCAGATGATTTTTTTTTCTGATTGAAATAATTTAATTAGGGTTTTTTGGTGGTTGTTTATTTGCTAAGTTTTCTACAACCACATAGATCCTGAAGTCATTTAAAACAAACACACATATAATTTAATTTTAGGGGCATTCACCCCAGCACTAAATAAAATATCTCTATGGTTAACTGTTCTCAGTTAGAATCTTGCCTTACTCCTAAAAACCTAAGCAGTATTAAGGGGGAAGAAATAAATAAGCTAAAATGGGGGGGGGGACTTGAGAAAAACAAATCACACAACCTGTAATTACTTTATGGCAGTAGATTTAAAAGATCGCCCTCTACTTCGCATTAGACTTTTCTCATTTCTGGTTTTGTTTGCCTACCTTTGCTGGCCTGTATCACCTGTTCCATTAAAAGTTGAAGGTTGGTGCAGATGCTTCTGATCAGTCTATGTTTGCATCGGTGTGAAACCTTTAAAAATGTTCTTTGCCTATAGAAATGTAGGTTAATATAATAGCTACTTGAGCAAGGAATTGAGGCAATACGCGGGGCTATAGTTGTTCTGATTTAGGCCTGTCCACAATTTTGTTTGTTGTCTTGCCATTCATGGAAGCTGGACTCTGACCTTCAAATTCTCCCTCTTCCCCCCACCCCAAGTATTCTTTTCAGATTCCAAGTTCTTTCCTTCTTACCCTCCCACTGACACCATCCTATTGAAAAGTGGAGATAACTTTATTCATCTATACATCATTGTATCAAATTCAATAGGGAAACAGCTTCAGCGCTGTTCAAAAACAGGACAAGTTGGGAATGTCTTCATTCCCTCTCTCTCCCTCGGTGGACTTTCTCCATGCAAAAAATGACTCTCCCCTCCCGTTCCTATTTTTTTTAAATAAAAAAATATCTCTAAAGGTTGTTATTGTAGTTAAACCTCCATCCGTATCTTTGGGAGAAATGCAGGGTGTTTTCCTAAACAATAACAGGTCTCTCTCTCAAAAGAAAACCACCCACCCATGAATAAATAAATGTTCCAGAAATGGGGACCACGGAATGGTCTTGGATTTCACAAACATCAAATATTGAACTTAGATTTATATTTAATAAGCAGAAAATAACTCCCTCCTTCTCTGAAATAGGGGAAAATGTACTGTCTCCTGCTTTCTGGGCTTTCCCTCCCACACAGCTTGAAGGAAATAAAATCAAATTAAAATTGCAGAAAGATTCCTCATCTTCATTCCCTGTTCGTTGATTACAGCCAAAAGGAGCTGATTATATCAATATGAATTTGCTATCAGTGATCAAATAACATTCCAGTTCTTAGAACTAATTGAGGGTCTTCACTTAAATGCTAATTACATCAAAGTCTATTGATGCTGCCAGTTTCAACTCCGATGCATCCAACAATCTTTCCCCTATCACTTTTCTTCCAAACTTTTTCCACCAACCCCTTTGTTGGCATCCGAAACGAGCAAGTATCTAAACAAAAATCTGTGACGCTTCTGTGCGCAGCTCAGAATAAAATGAAGGGAACTTTTTCTACATTAAAAGGATGACAATCCCCACTCCCCCTTCCCTCCTCCCCACCCCTCCAATTTAAGTAAGGATAATGTAAAAAAAAAAGAGGAATTATAGAGAAATCCGAACATCGGAATATCTTAATTGAGCTAAACAAACAAAAGTTATTTAAATCGGAGCAGAAGGAGGAAAGTGAAGCAAAAAAAAATTATCTAAACAGAAATCAGACCTTTTTCCTTGATAGCGTGTTTCCTGCCAGAGACTCTAGAAGTTTATTTAGTGGGAATAGTGGATATTGGGAGGGATTTAAAACGTTCAAAAGAGTGAAGTTTATACATTAGTGCAGCAAGTTGCAAAACACTGTTGATATTCAAATGTTTATTGTCTAAAATCTGGGATAAGCTTCAGCCTGAGAGAACCTTTAAGTGTCTACAACTATTGCTAATTCCCCTCTGCATTAAGAAGGACACAAAAGCCTTAATCCAATTCCACGTTTTCTTTCCCCAAAAGAGCCTGGGCTATTTTCTCTCGCATAAACTAACAACCTTATCCCAACCCACCGCAAGAGTGGTCAAAGAAAAAAGGGAGCTCTGTGTTTATACTTCAACCAACACTTTGTGTTGGGAGGCTAAGTATGGCGAGAAACTTTTTAAAGTGGAACCCAAGGCCCCACGCCATCTTTAGAAACAGAGAAAGCAGCCGCCCAGCTGGAGAATGGGCAAAAGGGTAGAAGAGAGAGACACGTCTCTTCATCTCTCCCTGGGTAAAGAAAATGATTTTTTTCCCCTTTTCTTTTTCTTCTTTTTTTTGAGCCACAACATTCTTGCTGATATTGTGCCAGAGAGAGAGAGAGAGAAAGAGAGAGAGATATATGCATCCCCACAAACCACAGTTTTGACTGCGCGTGAGCTCCCAGATAAAATAGATTTAACAAAACATTTTAATTTTTTTAAAAAAAAGGATTTTTAATTCTTAAAAAAAATGACTGGCACATAAAGTCCCTCAAGTGCACATTTATGCAAGTATTGCAAAGGATGCAGAAAATAATTTTGGATTAGGATGATGTGACTATTTGATCCATGAATTAATTAAAAAAAAAGTCTTCAGGTTAAGTTTGATGTCTCCTGATTACTCGGATGTAACCATGGCTTTCTTACCATGAATATGAAAGACTGCCTTCTTAAAAATATATATCTTTAACTTCTCAGTCTAATATACGGTCTGCAGATTTCCTGGTGGTCTTCTAATGAAGCCATCTCTCGATTTGAGTTTAATGTGCTGTCATCAAACAGAATTACAAGAGTTGGAAGGGACCTTGATGATCTTCTAATTCAACTCCCTGTTAGAGCAGGAGACCCTATACTATTTTGGTATACATGACTGTCCAATATAGCTGGTCCCATAGATAAACTGAGTGTTTTAAAAATATCAGAATAAGAGTACAATAAATAACAAGAGTTGGACCTAAAGAGCCGAGGTAGACCTACCATTAGACATAAGAAAGTGAAGTAAATTCTAATGAAGTAAATACCCTGTTTTCCCAAAAATAAGCCTTCCCTAGATAATAAGCCCAATTCAGCTTTTGAGCATATGCGCTAAAATAAGCCCTCCCTGAAAATATTGCAACATAACAGCAGTCATGAGGTGACCATGATCGCCGCCTCTTGCACCTCAAAAATAAGACCTCCCCGAAAATAAGCCAAGTGCTTATTTCAAGGGTCAAAAGAAAATAAGACTCTGTCTTATTTTTGGGGAAACATGGTACTAATGGACTCTGTCTTATTTTTGGGGAAACATGGTACTAATGGACAACAGTTCCAGTTCTGAGGGTCATCCCTGTGAATCAATTTCTTATCATCCTCCATCTCTTGGAGAATAAAGTATCATGCAAGATGAATTATCTGGTAACCTATACATTTGATACGTTATGGTCCAGTGGAAGATATTAGCCTATCACCAGCCTTAGGGCTATGCAAAGCCTTGGCTCACAACTAAAATTAGAAGCAAATTCAAGAAAACCTTTGAACCGAATCAGCTGTTTGATATGAATCAAAAGCTGATAAAAATTGTCAGAGTGGATCAGATGCCTCCAAATTGTCTGTCTTACACCACAGACTGAGCATCCTTAATTAATTCAATTTGGTGATTTAATTGGAACAGTTGTAACAAACAGATTACTTTTCCGAAAGCCTTCAAATGCTTGAATTCAACTGGATCAATTTTCCAAAAAAGAGAGTTATTTAACTCTCAAGTTTTACTTGTTTGCACAAGCTGAACCAGTACCAGTCACAGAATCAACTGGTCATCTAGTTAGCTTTGGTAAATGAAATGGGGAAGGCCACCTTGTTAAAAAAAAGCTTTAAATCATCAAGCCAGTAATTCATCTAAACCAGAATTTCGCATCCATTTGGCCTTTAAATAGCATGCCAGGAACCAATTTTTTTTTAAAAAAAGGGGGTGGTGGCGGCTAGATAATACAGAAAATGGGATTCAGTGTGGAAATCAAAACTGATTTGCTTTTAAAATTAGTGAAAAATAACAGGTAGTTCATATAATTGGTCCCAGGTCTAATAATAATATTTTCTTTCAGTTGTAGGGAGAAAAAAATGAAATTTAAGTGGGGGGGGGAATTGGGGGAGTTTGAGACTGGTACAAAGTTTTTGGGAGAATCTCACACAATTTTGAGCCTGCGAGAAGAAGCATAGTCATACATTGAACAATTTATTTCTAACAGTCATTAGCTGAGTGACTCACGGACAGCGTCTTGTGGCAATAACCATTTCCCGCTATTTGTCTCCCAGCTTCTGTTATTCTGCTTCAAACTGTCTCCATCAATGGTGTATCCACTTATGGTCATTGCTGATAGCTGTTGATTGTCCGATCCAATCTTTGGAATCCATTGTTTAAATTTAAACCAGGGTCCCACCTCTAACAGTGAATTCCGTAGGGTGATTACATGAAAAAAAAAAACATTTCTGTATATGTTTTATTTGCAGTTTTTCTTTAACAACCAACATTTCTTTGTGTGGAGAGTGTAATGACTGGATTAATGTATTTTTCACACAGTGCTCCCAGTAATGATACAATTGCATATACAGAATTTTTATTTTCCAACTTCTAACCTTAATGTGCTCATTATAATTATAATATTTTCTTTTATATACTTATTAACGCCTTACATTCTAATATTATAGATATCACTCAGGGTTCCACCACATTTTCAATATCTCAACTTTCTATAAATACCAATAAAACCAATTGTCAATATCATTTAATCAGTCCCAAGATTATATCTCTAAACCCCCTGGATTTATAGTCCTTGGAAACTATAATTTACAATATATTTTGGAATATATTCCAATATATATTGATGATGGCATGAAATTTGAAGAACCCTTTTTTCCCCTCGATCCATTCTGAACCTATTGTCCATGTCACCAAGAAACTCTCTTCCTAAAATCCAGAGTGAATGAATGTAATTTATTTGCCTTTACTCTCATTTATAATTTTTTTGGCTTGATCGTGTCTCTTCTGTAGTCATTTTCTTTTAAAATAAAAGTCCTCCCCCGCCTTTCATTTTTTTCTTCTGCAGAAATGGAAGTCTCTCCTTCAGTTCTGGCTGGCCATTATACACTTCTTGGTCTCTAAAATGCCATTTCTGCACTATACATGTATACTCAAATCACTTTCAGACAAAGACTTAAACCCACCAGTGAATTGAACTGCTCCCCAGTGTTATTCAGCTGAAGCCGTCTCTGGGCACATGCAATTTTTGCCAGTTCGTACTTTTTCATTGGAAACATTCACGAGGGAAGTCCCATTTTTTAAAGAGCAAATCTTTTTGCAGAAGGGGTAGGTTTCATTTTAATCTCAATTACCGGCTAATAGCT